>NW_004797894.1:444502-446980 GCF_000002075.1 Aplysia californica | reverse complement strand
TTTTTACACAACCCCCTCCCCCTCCTCTTTTTTACACAACCCCCTCCCCCCTCCTCTTTTTTACACAAATCCCTCCCCCCTCCTCCTCTTTTTTTCACAACCCCCTCCCACCTTCACCCCACGTCCACCTTCAATCAAGAACACTCCACCAGTTCAGTCAGGCTTAGGTACAGTCTCTCCCATCCATTCAGACAGAGAGTCAACATCTAAAGGTCTATCTATCATTTGATGAAAGACTGGAGATATATTTGGCACTGATCCTTGAAATTAATTTCACCCATCCTACCCCTTTTGACTACAGATGATAAATATAGACGCCATTGAGATAGCTGGGACACTGCATCATACATCAGACATTTTCCTGTGAAAGCCATCATAACCCCAATAGCATAATCATAGGAGACAAAGAAATGAGAACTATGTGTGCAATTCTTTTAGTTTAAAATGGAATTGTTGGTTTTAATCCATTTTGTACGACACATGAAAAAAAGGTAGGGGGTGGGGGTAAAGCCGGGGAGATTGCAACCAGAATGACGACAGTGTACACTTCAGGCATAAAAATAAAACAATCCTATGATTAAATGCTACACTTAAGAGTTTGTTCTGTTTTTATAATTAATTCACTCCGGATTGGTTGCTAGGCTCTACTCTTGGCACAACATCCCCATTTTCCCACACAGGTAACGAAACCATCCTTCCTCCTACCCCTTTCATACACCAGCATTATGGATGCTATAATCAAAAGCGTTTTCTTTTCACCACCCTCACGTCATCCCATTCTCTCTATCCCACTCCAACCATTCTCCTTCTGTTACCCGAACTACCCTGGTTCACCTCACCCTTTTCACATCGACTTATCATTCCCATCTAATGCACGACTCGCAAACTGTCAAAATCCGAGCCAGGCGCCTTTGTTTGCTTTCTTGTGCAAATACATTTACAATAAAAGCCCCGGTGATTGATGGGGCTCCGGATTGATTGCACGGGGCGCCACAAAGACGCCCTGACACATGATTGACAATGCGCAATGAAAGCTTTGATTGATGTCTTTAGAACAAACAGCAGATGTTCGGATTCCTCCAATATTCCACGCTCGCTAGGCAGCATTATCGGGTGATTTTTCTGCCACGGTTTCAAAAGCTAAAAAGAAAAGGATGAGGGGATTCTGCACGGTGGAACAAGGGAATGTAGGTAGCTGTAGTAATTTTCATACCTCCGTGTTCTCCCCAACACGCGAGCACGGCCCGACGCACTGGGGGGGTTTGTTGACAAACACTCCGCGAGACGGTGGCACGCGCTGACTGACGGCGAGTCGCTCTCTCGCTTCGCGGAACCCGTCGGTAGCGGTAGAAAAAGTAGTAGTAGTAAGCGCTTTCAATGGCAATCCAACATTCTTAATTAAACAACAGAGAAAAGCGGTACTTACATATCAACACATTTTCCACCAAGAAACACATCAGTAGTAGAATAGAAACACTGCCACTCAAAGCGGAAAAAAATACGGCCCTCGATCCGTTTCGCTTGGAGTCTCGTCCCCTTTCCAACCTCTCGACCTGCTATCCAAACCAACCTCCAAAATTTGACCCGGAAACGAAGCCTTTCGTAGGGTCGAAGGTTGTCCCAGGACAGTATGGCATTGCGCATGCTTCGTGACACACTTTCCTCATTGCTGTGGTAGAGACGCCATTTTACACTTTTTATCAACTTTTCAGTTCGAAAATATTAAAACAATAAGAATGCTATGTTTTCTATTTTAGCATCATTTGGACGCCAGTTTAACATTATATTTTTTTTCCTGTGATTTTATACTGCAAAACAGGTATGATAGTATTAAACTTGCGTTTAAATCGGTCAATTTTCTTTCTTTCGACCGTACACCATTTTCATAAATTTAGCCGTTTCGGGCATCCATCGTACACAGTCAATGTGATAATGAAAACAAGAATGATTTGAGCCTCATACTTTTGTATTTTGCTTACTCGTCAGCTGATTGGGTCACCGAGTTCGCAGAAACAGGGGGTCGTCTCTCTCTCTCTCTCTCTCTCTCTCTCTCTCTCTCTCTCTCTCTCTCTCTCTCTCTCTCTCTCTCTCTCTCTCTCTCTCCGACTTTGATCAAATTATTGTGCCATACATTCTGATTCTCAGTCGATAGGCCTATCTTCCAAATAACTGGATTATCTAAATAAGTCTTGATCTGGGTGTGAAATCAGTTGACTTAGACTTGATAGTAAACTAGATCTAGATATAGATCTAGATCTATATTCTATATGCAGGTTTAGTCTTTGGACCAATATTGACTAGAATCTACTTAACTTTGATTCTACGTTCTTGGCTCGACCTCGACGGCTTACACAGAATATGTTCCATAGTTCTTTTTAGATCTAGACCTCTAGACTCTTGGCTGAAGGTGTTGAAGGTTAATTTTAGCTTAGAAGAAGGGGATAAACTTCTACTGTTAGAAGGCCGGCAATGTGTCAG
>NW_004797894.1:427217-444146 GCF_000002075.1 Aplysia californica | reverse complement strand
GGGCTGATTGTTATGTCATATGACCATGTTTGGAGATACCTCAACCGCAAAACTTATGGTTTTTTATTTGTGTTGTAGTAAGTCCTAGGGGGTAGAGATGGGGCCAGAGGGATAGGCCCACTGACATTTTTAGAAAAGTTCTTGGAAAAATGTGGCATGTCGCACTTTTTACTAGATTCTACTGATATTTCGAAAATTAAAAAATAATCATGAACGAAGTGATTTAATGTTTTATCTAATTTATCAACATTATGTGGCTACTTGTTAGCTCCAAATGAGGATATAGTGACTTGTCACACAACACAACATGCATGTTTATTTTCAACCAATTTGGTTTTTGCTTCTTCTAGTTTTGGACTTGTTTTATGCAAAATTATTTTGCTCATTTCCAAATCTTTATCTGTTCATTAGGCCTATTGACAGCTCAAAAATGGACGGGATTGACACAAGCAGCCACATCTGTTTGATCTGCAATCAGACAATCATAGGCCTGATGAAGTATGTTGACCACTTCAAATCGCACGCAATTCCCAGTGACGGGCCCATAGTGGAACAAAAGGTCAATGTTGATGACATCAACAAGGTTCTCATACCAGATAACAGTGATGGCCAAGGAAATCATATAGGTAGTAGGAGTAGTCAAGAGAACTCCTGCACTGAGCACGCTACTTCTGCAACACATGAGGCGGGTGCTTATAGCGGAGAGGCTTCCCCACTCTCTGAGTTTATCAACAACCCAGATGATTTCCCAGACCCAGACATAGACACGGATGCTCTCCTGTCTCCCAAACACTGCTCCGATTTTTTTCAATCTCTAGAATTGAAAAGTGCAAATGAGGAAGCTCCGCCCCGACCTAGACTGAAAGCAGTACAGCGTTTGTCAATTTTAGAAGACGATGCTCATGCTGAGTCCCTGCTTCCCATCACAGCTATTCTTAGTAACCTTGACTTTAGTAGTGACGATGATGACATGCTTGGAATGGGCGATACAGACAATGCAATGGACAACGATGATGGCTGGCTAAGCGATGATAGTAGATCAAACTCACACCCTCCTCAAGGTCACACTGGAGGCAAGTGGAAGCCGGGCGAAGGCCCCAAACGTCGACAACCTATAGCTGGCAAGTGGAAGCCTGGTCAGCGCCCTGCCCCTGCGTGTCGGAAAGGGGTGTTCAGAAAACCACCAAAACGTGTCCGTGGCAAGGAAGATGGCAAGGCATTTCACTGCACAGTGTGCAATGCTTACTTTGAAGATCGTTTTTCATACTCTTTGCACTTTGGTCAGTCCCAGCACAAAAGTTTTGCAGCTGCGAAAAAGCTCGAGATAGACAAAGCACTTTTCACAGATGGAGAGAAAAGACAGGAAGAATCTGAGAAAACTACCCAGTCTCAAGAGATGCCGGAAACTACAGTGTCAGCCATCAGGCCGAGGAAAGCAGATGACAGCTGTTACTGCACTGTAAGTGGCTCAAATGAATATTTTACAGCTCCTGAACTCCTATTTCCAGTCTTTTCAAGGTTTTTATATTGTCAGTGCAATCGTTTTTAAGTAAAGTTTTACAAAAATCTTTTACAAGGGTTTGATCATCAATGTTGGTGAACTTTCATCTGAGCATGTCATTGACTTTTTCTCAGTGTTTTTTTTTCTTGTTTGTTAGCTTTTCTCCTTACAAATTATTTTATAATATAAATATGTTAATGTGATATTTTAGCTGTCAATACACCATAGAGATAATGCCTTTGCTCTGTAGTTTAATGTTAGTTTCTTTAAATTTTATAGTCACTCCTGGCTGGTGCTTGATTTTTTTCTCAACTTGTTAATAAAGCCTCAATTCCTGTAGCCGGTTGTGATCTCCTTTATAGGAAAAAAAATATGAAGCGTGTTGTGTTTTCTGTTACATTACTTTGCATCAGTACAGGTACATAATTTGTACATTTACAGCATTTGGTCTGTTGGGGGATGCCACTGGCAAGTCCTATTTTTGTATACTTTCCCTCTCTTATATTTCTGCATTGTGCCATATTTTACTCCAACACAGTGTGACCATTTTTTAGGCTCATGAACTTTTCTTCTATTCAAAGAAACATATAACAAGCATATTTTTCTTTACCTCCCAAATACAATTTTCTTTAAAAAGATATTCATGTTAATATGTTGAAATTTTTTTAAAAAGGTCCCTGATATGAGGGATTGTTAGTGACCCTCCAAGTTGTAAAAGTTGGAGTTGAAAAACACTTTTGTCGCAATATAAGTATTCTTTTTTTTTTTTCCTATGAGTAGTTGTGTCAGTTTCCGTCTTGTGAAATCCCCAGGTGTGTAACTTGTACTTTGACAATTCCGTTGTGTTCTCCACCCACTGCGAGACCAAGCTCCACCAAGACGCTACAGTCAGACACGGTTACAGAGAGTACAAGAGTTCTGATGGGACTGTCCTTAGGGTGGACGTCCGCAATGAAACGGTTACAGAGGAGAAAAAGGATGAGTGGCCTGCAGCTCCGGAGGAAATTGCAAGGTGAGTTGTTTTGTTTGTTTTTGTAGAAGTTTTACGGCGCTCGCTACTGCATAAGGTGTTATGAGCGCCAGGGAGTGGATGTCAACATAGAAGTCCTGACAGGGAATCAGACTTACTCTGCTCCCCTCTCTAGCTTCAACAGCACAAAGCCTTGCTTTGACTATCAAGGCACCCCGGAAATAACGGGTCACAAGAGTGTGACAAACATACAAAAGAAGTAGTAGATAATAAGGATTAGGAAAGAAAAAGCAGCAGTTCCCTGTTGCAGGTCAGGCACAGTTATGAGCATGACATTGATGAATCAGCCCATTTACAATATTCTACTGTGCATGAACGAGAAATATCCCCCCTTTGGGAACGGTCTAAAGACACTTCAGACAGTAGCACCCCCCTGGGGGGATTGCAAGGTGAGTGACAGAGGTTGAGGTGCAAAGAGTTGTATAGTAAGTAACTCATTCACTTATGTCAATTTCATACTTATTAGTAATGGAAAATGGTGATGGATGCAATGTAAACATATGTGCATATGAGCATAGTATGGGGGTGTTGCTGTCACTTTTTCTGAAAATACCAGAATGCTGGAAGTACCAAACTTTTCCTTTCCGTTTAACTTGTTAGCTATTTGATTGTGTATGTTTGTGCTTTCGTATGTGTTTTTTTTTTTACATCTCCTCTTTTGAAAAATTAATTATTAAGCTATGGAAATCCCACTGCAACTGGTTTGGCCCCAAAATTTCAGAGCCCCATCAATTGATAGCTAGCATTCAAAGGGAAGTAACCTTGAGAAGAAGAAAAATATGTCATTTTGTCAAGTTAGAAGTTATCTTTTCTTAGTCATCTAGATACAATTTTCTGACACTGGTTTTATTTTGGGGGCTTTACTGCCATACATTCCTATAGAGTTATTCCAGACTGTTGTTTCAGTCTTTCAATCCAGGGAGTTGTTTGTCCTTTTACTTCTTTTTTCTTTCCTTCTTCCAAAATGTCTTGCAGTTGCATTGTATTTGCCCTCTTTCTGTGATGAAAGAAGTCAACATCTTTAGTTCTCATGACAAAATTAACGTGCTTTTTTCTACCCTCTTTATATAAATTTTTTTTTTTCATTTGCTTGAGAAGAAACAGACCCTGTAAGGTGAATGCCATTTTTAAAAAAAAGGTTTTCTTCTTATTGTCATTTATCGACTTCTGTTTTCACATGATCCCGCCTGTGTGTGTTAAGACCATCGATTCTTTTGCTTCTTGTCATAGAAATTCCTCTCATTAATCAAATCTGTTGACTGTCTCCCACTGTTTGTTTTTTTTCTTACTTACAATTGATTGTGAGCCACATTTCTCTCCTTCCTTTTCTCATTAAAAAGTTTTAAAGAAAATTATTCAGTAACGGCCATCCGCTATCAACTAGCATCATTTGTTTCTGCCAGTGCTATATAAAAATCATTGAGAAGAAATAACCTGAACTACTCACAGTTGAAATGAGATGATTTTTTGAGAAATACTAAAACTTTCAAAGAGATCTTCGAACTAGAAGTATTCTAAAATGTGAAGAATACAACCCCAGAGGTACAAAATGACCCTAGGGCGTAGGGATAGGGTTAAATTTTGAAAATGACTACACTAGCAATGGAGAGACACCGTGGCAGTGACACACATACATATCCCTTCTCCAAACCACTGCCGCTTACAACCTCACTCTCCCGCGCGCTCATATAACCTTATGCAGTTGCAAGAGCCGTAGAACACTTGCCCCCCCCCCCCCAAAAAAAAAAAACTTAAAAAAAAACAAACCTCACTATTACTTATCCGAGAGGAGTTGATCAGTAGGCTGCATCAAGGCCACACATCAATAGCCACATTTCACCTGGAATAGAAATGATGATATAGTTTCATTGAAAAGAAGTGGGTGGAGCAGTAAGGAAATAGTGTGTACGTGTCTTCATATGGTTACATTGACTGTTTTTTTGCTCCTCACTTTTATTTTCCCACCATAATTTTTGTTTCCATATATACTGTAGAGCATCAATATTTTGTCTGTCAGCAGTCTTCTTTCTCAGTCCTCCAGGGCAGACACGACTTTTATCCGTTCTTCGTATGATTGAAATAGAGGTTAAAGAAGACCATACAAGAGAGAATGCCAAATATCGTTTAACATTTAGGCAGTTTAAGTTGACGGAGAAAGTACAGTTTTGTGTCTTGAGTGTGTATCATGAGTACAGTCAGTGGCTAAGTGAGTAGTGAGTTTAGACATTCTCAAGTTATGTCGAGCAAGTGTCGGTGTCCTTGAGCAAGACACGACAACCCTAGCTTAAAATACAGGGCGCTGCACAATGGCGACCGACAGTGGCATGGTTGTAAACTGTTCTGTATTTGTTGTATGTTGTGTATTTATGTATGTATTTATGTATGTACGTATTTATAATTGTGTATTTATGTATGTATGCATGTTTGAAAGATGAGGGAAAGTAGCTTTTTTGAGAGCATCCAAGCAGAGGAAAGAATGGAGAACCATGATCGCCGATGTCTGTGGCAGATCTGGCACTGGATGATGATGATGCTTGTTTGCCATTGTATACGCCCTTCTGGGACAAATAAAACGTGTAATTTATCTTTTTATTATCTCCCCAGTGATCCAGTGTGTCAAGCTGTCATGGGCCTGGAGCAGCCTGAGTGGCACGACTGCGGCATCTGTGGGAAGAGCTTCCGGCGCAAGTACGAGATGGCCCGCCACCTGCTGACCCGCATGCACCGAGCGCGGGCGCTGAACCACCCGGAGGCCGAGTCCACTCAGATGCTGGACAAGTACAACAAGTACATGATCCGACTCAGCCCCTTCCAGTGCGGCGTCTGTCAGTTCTACTTTAACAGACAGGTCAGTTTGGTTTTTTGTTCGTTTACTAACCGGTATGAGTTGAACAACATACTTAGGGAACCTAAACAAATGGGTAACAGGGAAAGATCAGGGAAACGTAGTTTTTTTAGAGCACCCTAGCTAAGGAATGAAAGGAGAACCATGATCGCCGATGTCTGTCGCAGATCTGACACCACTGGATGATGATGATGATTTGACACAAAAGCAAGTTGCGTATTGTCTTGCTGAGATGAACTTTGGTAGGAGAAACAGAAAAACTATTAACATTTTTGTTGTTGCTTAACAGCACTGCCAAATAGGGCTAACAATAGTGAGGAAAGATTCCTGAAACATTGGTTTATACTTTTGTTGTTACTTGGAACATAAAACAATGTTTAACACTACTAATCTTCTGTCTGCCTGCGCCTACAACAGGACTTACCCAAACCTGTTTCTCTCTGTGTTGTGATCCTTTCCTCAGCTTTGGGGCCCCGATGCGTTGGAATCTCACACGTTACACACTCTCACACTTTCAGTCAAACAATACAATAGGCTAGGCCTAACCCCCTGCCACAACCAAAAAACAACCAAATAGACCACAACTTTTTATGAATCATTTGGCTGACGGTTACAAAGGTATGTTTCTGTAGCCAGAAATCTGTAGAATTACCCTGTGGTGATTTCAACAAAAGATATTTTTATGGTATACAATTGTTTATCTGTAATGATGTAGGGGGCAAGGTCAGTCTTCAAGCAATTATCAAAAGTCTGGAAAGCAAGCAACATCTCGCTGCGCACCAAGATTCGACTCTTTAACTCCAACGTCAAGTCTGTGCTCCTCTACGGCTGCGAAACTTAGAAGACAACGAAAACAGTACTGAATAAAGTCCAGACTTTCATCAACAGATGTATGAAGAGTATTCTAAGAATTAAGTGGCAGGATAGAATAAGAAATGAAGAACTGTGGGAAAGGACAGGACAAAAGGATATAGAAGTAGAAATAGGACTAAGAAAGTGACGATGGATGGGGCACACCTTAAGAAAGCCCAGCGGAAACATCACATGACAGTCACTGCAGTGGAACCCACAAGGAGCACGAGGCAGGGGTAGGCCACGGGAAACATGGAGGAGATGCGTGGAAAGGGACATGAGAGAAATGAAGCTCACTTGGAACGAGCTTGGAAGGATGGCTCAGGACAGAGATAAATGGAAGGAGCTTGTATGTGGCCTATACCCTGCCAGGGGGGAAAGGCATTGATGATGAATGATGTAGGGCCCGAAGGAGCTAATGGTTTCCCTTCCCCAGATTTGAAGGTGGGGATGACGTTTTTTAACTCCTAACTTAACTCACTGGATGTTAGCGTCCAATAGACTAAAGCTACTTTGGACGAACTATGCAGCTATTTACTTTTTCCAAGTGAATAGGAGCTTATGCATCTATTCAGGGAAGTCAATTCCAGTGTGCCACGTTTGGCTGATTGTCATTTCGGTTTTACTCCTTTTTGAGTATTGGAAAGCCTTTGGTTAGTATAATGAAGAAATTTATAAAGGCGATTCCAGGGACACAAAATGCCTTTTTCTTGAACTAAATAATCAGACTTTCCAACCTTCTCGAATTTTTTAGGGGAATTCGGGAAATTCCTGAATTGCCATCATGGATCCCGAACCTTTCCCTAAACCGCGTCTCTTTCTCTTTCTCTCTCTCTCTGTTTCTCCTTTGGTTTGTTTGAACTGTTTTTGTGGTGTGTGGGTGGGGTTTTTTTAGTAACTTTAGTAGCTTATCACAGAAGTGCGTGTCCGTGGCACTCCGGCGCAATCAAAATTCCAGAATTCAGTATCTCAAAAGTTGGCAAGCCTGCTTAATAGCTGCCAATCCCAGAGATTTGTTTTATACAAAAAGAATGATCAATGAGATGTTGCAAGATGATTGTAATGAGGAAGAAGACAGGACTAGGAGTCTCTAAATTCCACCAATGTTTCTGCTATTTCTGCTGTTTAGACTGGTTGTAGTAAAACGTCAGAGGAGCAACGTCAGTTTGGAAATGGGTTAGAACTAAGTATGAATGAACACATATATATTTGTTGATGTTTTTTTATTCTGAGATTAAAGTGCTGATTGTCTCAGGAATTAGAGATCTGCCAGCTGTCCCCGTGGTTTTATGCACCCCGCGCAATTTAGCAAAATTGATCTTCTTTGGCATAATTTCTGATTATTTTCCGTTATCATACTTTGTTAAAATTAACAGAATCGCATAATTTCACATTTTTGGGCTCAGTTTGCATAATTTCAGAATTTTTCTTGCATAAAACGACGGAGACAGGCTGGCAGCATCTTGTGGCTTGACATACGGAAGACAACCTTAAAATAAACTTTCATTTTGTTTCTTTCAATGCTTGTTTCCTCTGCAGAAAGACTTCCTGGATCACATGGGCAGCTCAAGCCACATTAGTGGCTGCGCGGACATGCTGGGGCCTATTGTTTGTGTGTCGTGTAAATTCAAAACACACAAACACGCTGAGGTGAACACACATTTTTTGCACATTGAAAGTGATGTCCCACTTCTTTTCTCAGGCTTTTTGTGCATGGCGTTCTTTTTTTTTTTTTCAGTGGGGTTTTTTTTTTAAAGGATTAGTTGTGGAAGTATTTGATACTCACGGAATTTCCTACTGCAATAACATTTTTTTGGCACATTGTTGTCTTGAGTTAGGAATTGGTTTATGTTAAATTTTATTTTTTATTCATATTGCATAAGGGTAAGCACAAGCCTTCTTCTTCGATGGGTGGCTGGCGGGTACTCTGGTGTGGTTTGCTTCTTCTTTCCTATCAAACATCTATCGTCCTTATCTCTCCTCCTTTTTTGCGTTTGTTACTCTCTTGTAACACCTCTAATCTTCGGCACTTACATGACCTTACTGTGTTGCAAATGCTGTAAAACTCTTATTAAAACTTAACTTCTTCTTGGCTCTCTCTCCTAACAGATGATGGAACACCTTCAGCTCCCAGAACATTTTGCACAGGTGGAGAGGAAACACGGCATCTGCATAGTACGTGAGAGCCACACCCGCATCACGTGCAAGTTCTGTGGCGTGAAGATGCATTCAGCGGTGCGCATGAAGCGTCATTGTGAGCGCAAACATAGCAACCGTTTGACGGAGGTGCAGGCTGCAATGGATGTCAAGGCCGTGGAGTTTCGCATGCATTTTTGCCCCTTGTGCAAGAAAGAGTTCAGGGTTCGGAGCATGTTGCAGTTACATTTTCTGAAGGTGAGGCGTAGTTTTTAAAAATTCATGTCCATAAAAAGGAAATTAAGCCTTGCAATAATTTGGTAAAGATGTTGGGGGTTTTTTTGTGCTTTAAGTCCCTTTACTTATTTTTTCTCCAGGTTACAGTTTTTATGGTTTTGTGAACTGTTCAGAAGTTGTCTTATAAAAAACATTCCTTTTTATTTCTCATAATGCTTACATCTGTTTTGTTCCAATTACAATTCAGTTGTTTCCACATTAGAACCTGTGTAAATGCCACATAGTGACTTAATCTCTCGTTCCCATGAATGCTGATAACCTGGACAGTCAATTGGTAAACTTAAGTGCCTTTGAAAGAGTGAACCAATTAATCAATGTTCCTAGTTCCTGTGTGTGCATTTTATCCAGCAAGTTCAGAAGTACTAACTGACCGGTTTGATAAGCTTTTAGAGGTACCTTTGGTTGTTGTTTTTTTTGTTCTCTCTTTTCCCAAAGCTGAGGTGATTGCATTTCATGTCTACTAATTTTCCTAGTCGATGTACATTGTACATTTACCAGCTACAGATGACCTAAAAATAATAAAATACTGAACAAATTAAATGATTTGGGGATCTTTTGTAGGATTATTTGATTTGATTTTGGCATAAGTAAGTCCTGATGAAAAGTGGGCATGGACACATTTAATGGAAGTGGCTGATATGGAAAAGACGTTTCCTTAGCACACGCAGTGGACTTATTCTTAGCAGTCAAAGGGTTTAGAGTTATGAAAAGGTTGGGTTTAAAAAAAAATATACACATTTTAAAATAATATTTCCTTGGACAGTGTAGGTGTTTGGAAGGCATTACCGGTTTACCATATTTTTTTTCCTCTGTTGTTTCTGTCTGTCTTGCTTGCTTTTTTTCAACTTTATCTCTTTGCCATCATATTTTAGGGAAAATCCAAAGAAACTGAGTGGTAAACATCGCCAATCTGCGAGATGAGGTGACACAGTGTTAAATGGCCTTTATTGTGTCAATGGGTTTGTCTTTACTCCAATAAAAAACATCAAACTAAAACCTTGGACGGTGTATTTATGTTCCAGACACATCTGTATGACTGTCCCCGTCGTTTTATGCAAAAAAAATTCAGAAATTATGCAAACTGAGCCCAAAAATATGAAACTATACGATTCAGTTAATTTTTACAAAGAATGGTAAAGGAAAATAATCAGAACTTATGCAAAAAATGATCAAATTTTGCTAAATTATGTGGGGTGCATAAAACCACAGGGACAGGTATGATATCCATGTGGTTTTGCAACTGAATTGTTTCCCTTTGTAGGTCCACAAGAACATGGTTCTGTTTCACTGCGACATCTGCAACAGAGGCTTCCTGGACCAGCGCAGACTGGACAATCACCTGAGGACACGCTACCATGCCAAAAGAGTTATAGCCAAGAATATCAGTCAGATGCCACCAAAAACTACACCCGCCCCTCAGAAAACGGCCCCACCCCCGTCTAAAGCTGTTGGCCTTGCAGAAGATCAGCAGAAGAAAAAAAGAGGTTGGATCCACATTCTTAGTGAAACAATTGTTGACTTAGTTGATTATTTGGTTGCTTTTAAGGACAAGCGGGCTAACCCAGATTTCGGGGGTTTCCAGAAATCTTTACCAAGAGCAAAAGTTGACATTGCCCTACCTGTAAGAGAGGTTTGGTTTCATTGGTGTGTATATTTGTTTGGTTATAGAGAAAACTCTCCTAGTCTTTTTGAAGAAACTGAACAAGGGGCAAAAACTTTACCTTCAATTTTCTCAAAACAGCATTTTTCGGGATAGCCCCCTTGTGCTTAAAAGCGACCAATTTTACTGCATGTTCCCGGATCGATAATAAATAAATTAATAAAGAAATTATAATTTTCTTGATCCCAGAAGGGCAATTTGGTTTTTTAAATAGCAAACATACATACACACATAAATACATAATTATGAATATATGCACTTAAATACATACACATAAACATACATAAATGCACAGTATTACACTAATACAGAATCTGTATTTTGAACTAGGGTTGTCGTGTCTTGCTCAAGGACACACCCTAGTGACCACCCATCTGATCCCCTTGTCACCGACACTTGCTTGACATTACTTGAGTCTAAACTCACTACTCACTTAACCACTGAAGCCCCCAGTAATAACATGCTATATGCATTGATATGAGCAACGTTTTCTCTTTGCTTTTTCCCTCTAAGCATTAAAAGAGCAGATGTTGTGGTTGTTGAGTGTGTTGTATTTGCTTATATTGGCTTATCTTTCTCATGTTATTAATAAAATCGATTATAACTCAAATTTTTGAATGAGGGATAGAGAGCATGACTATAACCTGAAAGGTAATTAAGTCAATTTGCTCTTGTTTTCATTTTATGGCTATCAGAAATATGGCTATGGTTTGTTTGGAAATGCCATTTTTTGAGAAACTAATTTGTCCGGCGCCATTGTCTGATGCTGATTGTTATTTTTTGCTCCATAGTTTAACTTGTACCATTGTATTAACCTCTAATATGAGGTGGGTGGGTTGTTTTTTTCAGAGACAACTTTTTAAATTTTCTTTCTTTTATGTATTTTTAGGCCGCCCAAAGAAAGGGGAAGAAAAAAAACCCAGCAAGCCATCTGCACCCAAAGAAAAGATCCCAGTCAAACCGGCACAAGAAGAAGAGAAGCAGGCTGAGGAGGAGGGAGTGCCGCCACGGAGAAGTGTCCGGAAAAGGAAGAAAAAAGAATTTTTGAATGAAGACGACTGGGAAGATAAGAGAAAGAAGCACAAGTTGAAAGTAGAAAAATCAAAACCTGATAAGAAAAAATCTGTAACAAAAACTTTTGGTGAAATGAAGGTCTCTGATCAAGTTTTTAAGAAACAAGCTATTTCTGGTGTGAGGGGGGCAGCAGCGGAGAGTCAGACTCATGACTTGGTCTCTGCGGAGAAAGGACAAATGTCGGACACAGCAGCAATTTCTTCAGAAGATCAGACGGGAACTGTAAAACCGACTGATGATGTGAGCACAACTACTGAACAGCCTCTTGTGCCCCTGAAAGTTCCAGAGACCAACCATGTATTCACAGATGAAGAAAACGATGATGTTGATGATGACTATAGTGATGGTGAGATAGACGACGACTTCCTGCCGTTGAAGGAGAAAAAGCTGGTGGATGAGGTGGATGAAGAGACGCTAGCCGAGGCCAGCAAACACATCTTCTCCTGCACCTACTGCGAGTTTGCTGCCACGGACTTGTTTGGCCTCCGCAGCCACTACAATGAGAAACATCCAAACGACATTCTCACATGCCAGCCCTGCAACCAGTACTTCCTTTCTCTCAAGGTAAAGTGCTTTTGTTTGATGTGTTTTAGGAAGAATTTTATGGCATTTGCAAGACAAGTAGGTCTAATAATTGCTGAAGATTAGAGGTGTTACAAGACAGGAGCAAACACAAAGAATAGAAGGAGAGAAAAGGAAAATAGATGCTTAATTGGAAAGAAAGAGCAAATCCTGTTTAGTTTGGTACAAAATAAACTATTGGGAACATGTTGTAGGTGTATGCCTTTTACACTGGTTTTGTTTTTTCTTCCAAAATCTTGGGGAGACTTTTGCTGTTATTTTACATCTTGGCTTGGCAACTTTTTCAGTAAGTAGGCCACACTGCAGCTCAGAGTAGGTCTGCTCGCTTGAAAAAAAAAAAAAAAGAGAGAGATTTCAGAGAAAGGACTCTGAATCATTTGAAAATAGCTGTGACTATAATGGCAGTGGCAACTCTGTATTATATACTGACATGGAATTGACTTAAATTGATTTTTTACAAATCTGTCGTAGTTGTTTGCAACAGTTATATAGAATGAGTGTATGTAATCAAACTTTTAATTTAAAACTGGTGAACTTTCACAAATATAATATATACATTATTATTATTATTATTATTATTACTTTATCGTTATTATTGTTATTTTAAATTTATTATTACTGTAATTATTGCTCTTATTATTGCCATCATTACTATTATGATTATTATTTAAATTATAATTTACGTAAAGTGATGAGATTGCCCCGCAACAACACCGAAAAGGGTATAAGTGGAGGATAAAAGTAAAGTAAGATGAGCTTGCCTCCCCTCAGGCCTACAAGATCCACTGCTCAGGACGAGGCCACCAGCTCCGGCTTCGCGAACAGACCGGGGAGACCAAGATGCACAAATGCCCCGTGTGCGACAAACGCTTCCTGCAGGAGTCGTGCTGCACCCTCCACCTCGAGACAGTTCACCGCCATGCCAGCTGCGAGGCTGACCTGCAGCGGATCCACAAGGGCAAGGATCTGGTCACACAGCTCTACGGAGACCATGTCAAACAGGTCAGAGGTCGTCTTAGCTCTTTGTTTGTTTTAGTAAGAGCTTTACGGCACTTGCAACACAATAAAGTCATATGAGTACCGAAGATTAGAGGTGTTACAAGAGAGTAACAAACCCAAAAAGGAAGGAGGAGAGATAAGGCCGATAGATGTTTGATAGGAAAGAAGGAGCAAACCACACCAGAGCACCCGCCAACCACTCACATCTTAGCTCTGCTGTTCAGTAGGCCTATGGTCAGCAGTGCAGCTTTCAATGTAGCTTGAGGTTTTCAAGGCAGAAATTCAAAAGCAGGTCGCAACGCATTGTGATGACTAGCAAGGATGTTGTGAGGGTGGTTGGCGGGTGCTCTGGTGTGGTTTGCTTCTTCTTTCCTATCGAAAATCTATCGCCCTTATCTCCCCTTCTTCTTTTTTATGTTTGTTACTCTCTTGTAACACCTCTAATCTTCTGGTGCTCATGTGACCTTATGCAGTTGCAAGCGCCGTAAAACCTCTATGAAAACTAAAACTAAGGGTGTTGTGTTTAGTTTTTTCAAAGTATGATTTGATTTTATATTCCTAGATCATCAAAGTTCTTTGAGCTTGGACTTATTATTGGCATCAGTTTTAAATCTCACTGTTTTTCACGGAGAGGACAGAGATTATTACCGAAATCCTGTTTTCCAAGTTTTGGCAGTGATTACTCCTTTTTGTTTCTAGCTGTATTGTTTTAAAAATGCAAATCTAATTTAGTTGATGATGTTAAGTTCTGTCAGATTGAAAGCTTGAAAACTTTAGCATGGGCATCTGTGGTAATGCAGTTATATGCTTCTCTGTCAGAAACAGAAGACCCAAGTTCGACTCCCTAGTTGGGAGAAAATTTTTATCAAATACCTCGGACTTTGCGCTCGTCTCCGAAGCAGAAAGTCTGAGTTCGAGTCTCGGATCGGACACAGATTTTTTTTTGCCCCCTCCTGCCCACCCAGCAGTAATGGGTACCTGACTTCGAGTTGGGGAAGTAAAGGTGACGAGGAAAGGAACTGGCCACCCTACCCCAATATGCCAAAGGCCCAGGAAGTTGTCTCAATAACAAGGCAATTCCCAATGTCCGGATTAGATGGGGGAACAACTTTTTAACTCGGTCTTTCTACTGGGATGTTGTTTCCTTCTCATCTCAGGATGGCCCTGACAGGCAGGGCCAGAAGCCCACCTCCTAAATGATCTATATTGTGTTGATGGAGGTGTAAAAAGACCCCTTCTTTTTTTTAAAAAAAAAAGAAGAAAAAAATAGAAAGCATGAGCAATGATTTTCCACACTGAAAGCGATATTGCCATTAAGAAGAATGTTTTCATACCTCTTACATAGACTCAGTGTCCTCTATGAGTAATAATAGAAATGATTTTTAACCCTTCAAGTGTCACTAACAAATAGCCTGTAGTGTCGGGGGGAAATTATAATTTATAGCACCATATTGTGCTGGAAAATGTTTTCCAACAGGCAAACCAAGCTTTTAATGATAATAAATAAACAGCATTTTATAGCGCATGTCCCCACTCGAAAGCAAGCTCTATGCTGTTTACACGATATTATTACCCCAGCAGACCATAGAACACTCAGAAGCATTCTCAGCTTCCTGGGAAGCATACAGTGCAAGCAGCTGGTTAAACACTCAAACACTAACAAACTGACAAGATTTAAAGACCTTATATCTATACAGCTACAAAAAGTAGGAAATAGAGCTCATGTGTCATCATCATCATTGCATTTCTCACCCTGCACCAGGGTATAGGCCACTGACAAACACCTTCCACCTTTCTCTATCCTGGGCTAGCTTCTTGGTGTTATTCCATGTCTTCCCACTTTTCTGTACATTGATTTCAGTGACGGGGCGAAGGCTGACTTGTTTGACAGGGTAATCAATGTGAAACGGGACCAGATATAGATCTATATGGCCTGTAGATATCACAGAAGAATCTTACTCGAGGCCGCGATTCTGAGTTGTGAATGAAAACAAATCCGGAATTCTTATTGTATGTTCAACCGCCAAAATAATCGGGAAAGTATCTTATTAAATATCAGTTCCAACTAAAATTAAATTAACTTTAAATGTGAATACATAAACACAAAGCAAAGAAGCAGAGATGTCAGTACTAGATCTATATGTTATAGACCTACCAGAGAGTCTAACTCTTTGGTAGAACATGACAATTATCATTTTTTAAATTTCACATTTGGCTGTTTTTGTTAGCCTTTCGTGGCCAGGAGCTGGTGTCATAATCGAGGTCACGATCTGATTATAGGACAGTAAAAAGTCGAGGAAAAAAAACAAGCACATGCAGCAGTAAAGAGATTGTTAGGAGTTAGTTCCCCTCACATTTGTGAGGTAGACTCGACCAGTGTTCGTTAGCTTACTTAATCAGGGCTTGGGATTGATTATAACTGTGGCCTCAAAGGGGTGAACAGGGCATATGTGGCAATGAAACAGCCATGACTGCTATGCACATGTTCCCTAAACTGTATTGGCAGACTCTTCCAGCCTCACTTTAAGCTTACTTAATCAAAGCTTGCGACTGCTTATGGAGTGGCCCGAGAGGGGTGAGGAGGCTATTTATGTGGCTGTGAAACCGTTTTGAATGTTAGGCATACTCATTGTGGATTACGAACCTCTTTTTACTTTTAATTTAAGAGGTTTATGTTTAAGGATGAATTTGACAGCGACAATGTTTCAAAATTAGGAAGGGAAGCAGTGATTATTTGATTATATAGACGCTTCGCCCCTGTTCAGTGATTCTTCTCCAGGTTCCAAGTGTGACGGAGTTTAAATGTTTGGCGAAATTTTTAAAAATTGGATAAACAAACGGCCACAACCCACAGAACGAAACGTACTCATCTGTCAACTCTAGAAGAGTAAAGTGATGAACTATATATACGCTTTTCTCTTCCAGATTGAAAGCCTCAGCAATGACACATCTGTGTCCTGCCCAGAGTGCGGCAAATTTGTCAAGAAGGAGACGTTGGTGGAACACCTGCGACTGCACACAGGAGAGCGGCCCTACACGTGTCGCTTCTGCCCCAAGAGCTTTGCCGGCCGCCTTACGCTGCGCAGACATATCTCCACCCATCTCAACATGCCGCTGTTCATCTGTGACCTCTGCGGGAAAGAGTTCAAGCGCAACAGTCACCTGCTCAAGCACATACGACAGCATGACTTTGAGAAAAAGGGAGAGAAGCACACTTGTTCCGTGAGTTTTGCTTGTGTCTCCTGACAGTCGTGACTGTGGAGGATTTTAAAAAAATTTGTGAATATTTTTAAGTTTATGAAATTATTTTAAGCTTGTGAAAATGAGTCATAGGTATATTTAGATGAAGAAGAGTTTTTTTTTAATGTATTTGTTTATGAAAATGAGTGTAGTTGTTTGTTTTTTTAAAAGGGGTTGTTTCTTTGTTTAAAATGAGTCTTTCAGTGTTTGTAAAACTGAAATTTGATGTTGCCATAGAGAAGGTCTTTACATCTCATACACTGATATAACATTATCATGAAAGAAAGAGAAAGAGAGAGAGAGAGAGAGAGAGAGAGAGAGAGAGAGAGAGAAAAAGAGAGAAGTGAAGTGTCTGTCGAAGTTTTCTTTAAAAATGTACCTGCTCGGATTCTTTTTCAGCAATAACACCCCCCCCCCTCCATTCTAGTTTTTCCTTCTCACAACTCTATAATTTTCCCCAAACAAAGAGGGAAAAGGAATCAAACGATCGGCCTATGGACTACAGATTTCCCATCAAATGAAGAACAAGAACAGCTTGTAATTATAATTGTGGTATTGGATTTGTCCTGTCTCCTAAACTACAACCTTACCCATAGCAACGTATAAACTTAGAGAAATTGAGAAGGAGTAAGAAGAAGATGAGGAGGAGGAGAGGGAATAAGAGGATAAGGGGATAGAGGAGGTAGAGGAGGAGGAGGAGGAGGAGGAGGAGG
>NW_004797894.1:401145-427117 GCF_000002075.1 Aplysia californica | reverse complement strand
AGACAGACAGACAGACAGACAGACAGACAGACAGACAGACAGACAGACAGACAGAGACAGACAGACAGACAGACAGAGAGAGAGAGAGAGAGAGAGAGAGAGAGAGACAGAATGAAAACATGATAAAATCTTTTCGCAGATAGAATATGAATTCGTTGAACCCTAACTGGCACTGGCAGTAGTGCTGTGGAGTAAGGGCTCAAATCTTGTTGATTCAGTCTCTGACATATTTTTGCGAGTGGATAGAGGGCTTCACTGGTAGGTCTTACCTCTTTACTTTCCCTCTGTTGTTTCTGTCTGTCTGCCTGTCTTACTTTTCCCAGCAGTAAAGGATCATTATTGTGACAATGTGCTTGTCTTTACTCAAGCAAACAAAGTGGGTGGTTGGCGGGTGCTCTGGTGTGGTTTGCTTCTTCTTTCCTATCAAATATCTATCATCCTTATCTCCCCTCCTTCTTTTTTATGTTTGTTACTCTCTTGTAACACCTCTAATCTTCTGGCGCTCATATGACCTTATGCAGTTGTGAGCCGTAAAACATCTACTAAAACTAACTCTCTTGTAACACCTCTAATCTTTTGGCTCTCATATGACCTTATGCAGTTGCGAATGCCATAAAACCTCCACTAAAACAAAGTAGAACAAAAAAATAACTTATTTCTTCTCGTCCTCAGGTGTGTAAGGCGTGGTTCTACACGCCGGAGGAGCTGGCGCGGCACATGAAGCGGCATGGCGAGCGGAACTTCAAGTGCACCTGGCCGGGCTGTCACTGGACGTTTGTTCTGAGCGGGGAGCTCAAGTCCCACATGTTCACTCACACGGGGGAGAAGAAGTACCTGTGCGACATGTGTGGCTTCGGCGCGCCCACTCGCACCAGGCTGCGCCGCCACGTCAAAAGTCACGAGAAAACGAGAAACTTTAACTGTGAGTACTGCCCCTACAAGGCCACCTGCAAAGTTCACTTGAAGCGGCACATGAGGATCCACATCAACTCGCGTCCCTTTGCCTGCCCGTACTGTAACTACACGTGTAATACACATGAGAATATACGTAAGCACATTCTCAAAACCCAGAAACATAAAGGCATGAAGTTGTACCCGTGTAAGCTGTGCTCCGACTTCGGCTGTGACTCTAGCAAAGAGTTTAAAGCTCATCTCATGACGGTACATGAGAAGTACTTGAGAGAAAATGCAATAGACTCTTTGGCTGTATTCTCGGGGTTGTATAAGAGAGAGGAAGACTTTCAGAAGCCTAAAGAAGGCTCTGCAATTATACAGGTTACAAAAGGTAGGTTCTTTAGATCATACCAAAACCCTGATGCACAACCAGCCCCTCCCAAAGTCAAGAAAGGGAAAAAGGTGCCCAAAATCGGAGAGGTGAAGGTTGTTATTGTTCCACCTTCCGAACTAAATCTAGATGGTGATTTAAACCCGCATGATCAGCAGCAGCAGCAGCAGCAGCAGCATCAGCAACAACAGCAACACCAACAGCAGCAGCACCAGCAACTTCAACAACAGCAGCAGCAGCAGCAGCAGCAGCAGCAGCAACAGATCTTGGTTCAGCAGCTGCAGCCTCAGCCTCAGCAGCACACAGTCATCGTGCAGCAGCAACAACAGCAGCAGCAGCAACCAGTGGCGGAGTTAGGTCAGGAGAACACGCCCTTGGAGATGCACGTGGAGACCATGGTGGACGGGGAGCAGGAGCACTACATTGAAATACCCAACATGGTCATTCAGTCGTACGACCCTCAGCAAGGCCAGCAGCTTCCCACGGCCGCCGTGTCCTTCCAGCCAACCATCATGCACACTCAGCAACAACAACAGCAGCAGCAGCAACAACAACCACAGCAACAACAACAGCAACAACAACAGCAACAACAACATCAGCAGCAGGACGTAGTACAACCACTTCCGGTGACGACCGTCGCCATATCTGAGGACAAAGTGTACTGGCGTCTGGTGTCCGATCAGACGCCGGTCGTTGCATCTGGCACTGCAGCCCCAATCACCGTGGAAACGCCCGAGCCGTGGTACTCTGGCATGCCACAGGTCCATGCGCCGTCCTCGCAGGAGCTTCAGCAACAACAGTTCCGTCCCGTGGAAGCCAACGCCACGCAAGCGACGGCCGGCAACTTCTTGCCGAACACGTACTTCTCCTGCAACATCCCAGTGGGCGGCATTCAGAGTATACAGAGCACGGTCAACGGCCAGCTGTACACCGGGGTGGTGGAGAACGTGGTTGTACTCAGTGACCCCACCCAGCAGGCTTCCAACGTTCACGGCTAGATTTTATGACTGCCGTGACTTCATCAATGTTCACAGGTAGATTTTATGGCTCTCGTGATTTATTAATGTCCATAGGTAGATTTTATGGCTGTCATGACTTGATCACTTTACTTGTATGCTGTAATAATGCAATTCTGATGACGTGAAACGCTAGCTGTCCTAAACTGAGGTGTACATTTCTTTGTTGTGTGTATATATATTTTGGAATGTTCTCACAGTCATAAACACAATTACTCAGGTCATTTTTTTTTTTTTCTAGTCACTGGTATAGTAAACATGGCTGTTACTTGACTGATATCCTCAGTATAGGAAGGGGGGGGGGGGGGGGGGGGGGTCATGTACTGGTACTAAATTCCAGTTATGGAGACAATATCATGTTTGCTTAAGTCATAAGGTTTTTCTCTTAAGTTTTCTCAACAACAAAAATGACCTGACAGTTGTGTTGTGACCGTGGTACTACAGTATTCTACCTCCTCCTATACATGGAAATGTGTGAGTCTTCCCTTGGGGCAAAGGAAATGCTCCAAAAAAGTGCTCAAGTTTCATGAAATTACTGGTGTGTATGTGTGTGTGTGTATGTGTGTGTGTGCAGAAAGTAGAAAAACAATGTTGGACGTTATCTGATTTCCATTAAAAGAACTTTCACTTTTGTGTACTTTTTGTGACCAACACCCTGGACTGGACACATCTCTCGCATGTTTGCTATTTATAGTCTGCCATGTGGCTGAATGCTGTCGTGTCTGTGCTGTATGTTTGCATCTCACATCATTGGTGTGTAGTATGTAGGGTGAAAAGGATGGGCTTTTCTTCACTCTGGACACTAAAGTCGAGAGTTAGTTTTCGCTTTAGTAGAGGTTTTACGGCGCTCGCAACTGCATAAGGTCATATGAGCGCCAGAAGATTAGAGGTGTTACAAGAGAGTAACAAACATAAAAAAGAAGAAGGGGAGATGAGGACGATAGATGTTTGATAGGAAAGAAGAAGCAAACCACACCGAGCTTCCGCCAACCACCCACTAAGTCCAGAGTTGGATTCCCGCATGGGAAAGATGGTTTATTGTAGCATACATCAGTCTTTCTGCCACTGGGGGTGTCAAACCTCCCACATTGAAAAAATTATTAGTCTTCCTGCTGGGGTGCACATGGGATGCACAATCCCATCTGCTGGTGTTGCCCCTGACAGGCTTGGTAAAACTCGTCAAAGCAGTCCACCTGTTATAGGATCTTATGTGTGTCAGTGGGGATGTAAGACATTTACAATTTACAAGCTGTCACACTTTAGTTAACCCTGTCCGTATGCCCTGGAGTCATTTTGTACTCCCGGGGTTGCATTCTTCACAATTTAGAATACTTCTAGTACGAAGATCGTCGTATGGATACGATAGTAAAACACGAGTACGGATAGGGTTAAGAGCTCTAAAATATGAGCCCCTGCTACCCATGTCCAGGTGTTTGCAGGTAGATGTGAAATCTCGTGGTGGATAATTCCGTCGAACATAGAAAGCCTGAACTTGCTCAGTCTCTGGATGTTGTGCATTCTCTCTTTTCTTATCTATCTGCAATCTTCTTTGTTGTGACCTCTTTCTGCGTTCCAATTTGATCTCATGCAAGTCTGACATTTGTGTGGGTGGTTGGCGGGTGCTCTGGTGTGATTTGCTTCTTCTTTCCTACCAAACATCTATCGTCTTTATCTCCCCTCCTTCTTTTTTGTGTTTGTTACTCTCTTATAACACCTCTAATCTTCTGCACTTATATGACCTTATTGTGTTGCAAGTGCCTTAAAACACTTACTAATAATAAAACGGACATTTGTGTACTTTGCTTAGCTGTTGTTTCACTTGTCGTCAGTTGTATTTTTTTACTTCAATTTCAAGCCTGGCCACATGAGAAAACGATAGGTGACAACTCATCTAAAGTTGTGGCATCACCGTAAGTCTGAATCTGAGGCCCTCTGTGAAAAAGCAAAGAATTGTAGATGTTTTACTCCCCTATCGCCCCGATTTAGGTGATTGAGGAGGTGGGCTGCTCTCTGACTCCGACTGTCAGGATCAACCTAAGTTGGGTGAGAAACGGTAATCCAGCAGACTGGCAGATGTTCATGAATTTGATTTTTTTAAACCCTATCCGTACGCCCTGGGGTCATTTTGTACCCTTGGGGTTGTATTCTTCACATTTTAGAATACTTCTAGTACCAAGTTTTGTTTGAAATTTTCAGTATTTCTAAAACAAATCATTATGACAGACTGCTATGCAAAGTGCACGCATCGGATTAACGAGTAAATTTCCAATTTGAAAGTGGTGGCACAGGGTTCCCCACGTCGTATGGATACGATTGTAAAACACGACGTACGGATAGGGTTAATTTCCCCAATAAAGAATCAAACTCTTATTTTTTGAATAAAATGGTGAAGAACCTAAGCCTTACACCGCAGACACCAGGTTGATGATATATGGATGTTTGATCTACCTGTATTGTAAGACTGCAGAGAAAAAGAGAGAATTCGGTTTCTTATTATTTCAGATTGTTTGAGTACATTTCCACCTCAGCTTGGGAATGAATGTTGCTTTCCACTGATATTAAATATATAAGGACTTTATGAAATGTAGATATAAAAAAAACCTTAGCACTTACTAGTCAACATGACCATCTTTTCAAGATTTTCAAGAGTTTTTTGCTGGTTTTTCATGTTTTCTGTACTCATGTGTGTGTGCTGAAAATGTTCTATTGGCCACTTTGATTTAGTTGATATTGTCTATGTCGTGGAGGTTCATGTTTCAATATTTTGTGAGAATACAGCCAACAGCTTCACCCTTGCTTTTGATGTAGCACCATAAAGCTGCTGTTGTCAAATACATTCACCTTTTTCAAATATTTTTTAAGACTAGCTAATTCAATTGTGAGTGTTTTACCATATCCGCAAGTCGTTGGGCGGTCTCATTGGCCACAGCAGAAGCCACAAGTCATCGTAACCTTTAATTCTTCAAATTCTTCTATATCTCTGGGAACTATTTTCCTCTGTGGATGTATTGGTCATTGTCAGACATTTACAATGATCTATTATGATGATTATATTATACAACCCCATCAACACAATGTAGATGTTTGAGGAAGCACAACGCTCCAGCACTGCCAGTCAGGGTCAACCCAAGCTGAGTGACATCCAATGACCCCGCAGACAGTCAGAGATACTCAATAAAAAAACAAATGTGTGTGTGCCTAAAGAATGGTAGGCCTACCAAAAGTCGTGTTTTAACCGTTTTGGGTTAAGGGTTGTACCTTATACTATAGTAATAAAAAAAATAAACTCAAACTGCATAGGATTCTAAAGCTTCTTCTCTTTCCCAAACAAAAATACAATTCCTGTAAACATTAAGTGGAAATAACCTAAACAAACCACTTTCAACTTTCAGAAATTTGTCAGATGACCAGATAGCACACCATGGAGATTTGGAGATCCTTATCTTGGATTAAAAAATCGCTGAGTGCTTCAAGGATTAAATGACACGACACAATCCGTAGATAATACAAAAAAGGTTTCATTATGAGAACGGTGCTCTCTGAGGCATAGGCCCTACATTTACATTTATCTGCTGTAATTCAGTCACATTGTCAATATAGGCCTAAAACATTAAAACATGTTTAACCCTATCCATACGCCCTGGGGTCATTTTGTACCCCCGGGGTTGTATTCTTCACATTTTAGAATACTTTTTGTGCAAAGATCTCTTTGAAACTTTCAGTATTTCTCAAAATATTATTTTGACAGACTGCTAATGCTATGCAAAGCGCACAGGTCGGATTAACGAGTAAATTTCCTCTTTGGAAAGTGACGCCACAGAGTTCCCAACGTCGTATGGATACGATAGTAAAACACGACCTATGGATGGGGTTAATAAACAACACATTCCACATCCACGGACGATAAAATAATATATAAATAAGATCCAAAACTCCAAATTACCAACGATTTTATCTGTATTTTATTAAAACCATCTGTGAAATGACAAATAAAAAATTATGTGGATGAAACCAGACTTGCACGTATGAGAATGCTCAATCTATTATACAGTGATCATTTTACACTTTTCAGCCCCCTCTCCTGTATTTTTCTTTCACTCTCTTTCTTCCTTCTTCAACGGTAAAATAAAAGAGACTTGTCATTTCAGCATTCAACAACATATCAAAACCAAGAGCGAACTTTCTATGAGGAACTGGCATTGCGATGTGATCATAATGAACTCAAACTCTCTCTCTCTATCTCTCTCTCTGTCTGTCTGTCTCTGTCTCTCTCCCTCCCTTCTCTTTCTCTCCCTCTGTTTTTCCCTCTCTCTCCCTCTGTTTCTTCCTCTGTCTGTCATAAATTGTCTGTCATTTGTCTGTCATAAATTGTCTGTCATAAATTGTCTGCCATTCATTCTTCCATATTACAAGAGCAGATATGTAAAAGTAAAACTAAAGGCCCACCAGTACAAACAACCAGCCTCATATAAAAGCTTTCCCCCGACATCAAACAACGGTGCATGCACTACAACCATACTACATAAAAATAGCCGGTGAACCCACGAGAGGAAGGTGAACAAGAAACAAAGAATAAATATACGCGGGCGTCACTGCAGTCACAGTGGCGAGTGACACCAGGTGAAGTCATGCAGTCACATCAACAGTGAGTGACATGAGGTGAAGTCATGCCGTCACATCAACAATGAGTGACACGAGGTGAAGTCATGCCGTCACATCAACAGTGAGTGACAGGAGGTGAAGTCACGCCGTCACATCAACAGTGAGGGACACGAGGTGAAGTCACGCTATCACATCAAAAGATATTTGCATAAAAAATCTGTGTGTTATCTCTGTGTAGCCAAATCTGGCCGAGCAAATATGGATACGTAATGACGTAATAGTAATACAATTGTGAGACATCAAAGTGTAATCAGGCACTCGTCAAAATAATGAAATCGCCGAAAAAGGTACTTTTCCTTCAGTTTGGCAATTTTTATCGAATGTCCATATCAAATACATTTCCATGTGAATCTTACTGAAAATTGTTGACCAATGACAAAAAAATGTGTAAGTTTTCAGATTCCAAGGACTCTCAATCATTAGAAGTTACCAAACTTTGGCGGCCATTTTCTCCATAATTTTACCTCTGAAACCACTATGCTACCCCCCCTCCTTCAATCGTACATATTTCGACTTCTATTCAACATATATGGATATTTTTTCACCAAAAGGAAGGCAAATGAACAGGCTTTAAGATGATACTGATAACCCCATAAACCCAAAAATTGACGAGCGCCTGATTCCACCACGTCGCGACACAATTATGCCATGTGAGAACACTACAATTCACAAGGACTTGAAACACTCAGAGCTCTGGCATACTTACAAAACCTTTGTTGTATACATATATATATATATATTATATATATATGCTTAAAATGACTAACATTCTGTAGTTCAAACAAGCCCAAGCTTCCAACAACGTTGAATATGAAATGGCCCTTGTAGTATACTCATATCCACTTATATCTGACCACAAAATTAGCTGCTAGTTGCCTGGGAACGTAGAGAAATTGGCAAGCACCTTTTCTCTTCATCCTTTCTTTTTATCCCCATCCCCACCCACCTTTATTACCATAGTTATTGAAATGTTGTCTGGATTCTTGACCCAAAAAAACTTAAACATCTGGAACAGTAAATAACTGCTTTTAAGTCTGTACTCACAGCTGGACATGCAAAACTAAAAGAAAATACAAAAATACAAATACAAAAAAATAAATTAATTAGATTTTCACCATCTTCACAAAGTGTAGCAGGGCACAACTTTAGCTGTGAGTGTAAGTTATCATACAAAAATACCACAGCAGGTGATTACAAAGAAATAACCAAAGTATATATATATTATATCCTATTGACCACCATTTCAGAATATATAAATATAGCAAAGATGTACACATGTACTTTATATCAAAACATTAACACATGTGTCGTGGGACGTGCACAGCACTTAACACAAACAACACAGCAAACTAGGGAACGGGTAAAAAAAAAAAATACATGGTGAAATTAAAACTCACACACATACAACAATTCCAAAAAAGAAAACATGGAACAGCTAACATTAACACTTTGCCATCATATTTGGGGGGAAATCAAAAGAAACTGGGAGGTAAACATCGCCAATCGGCGAGATGAGGCAGCAAAGTGTTAAGCCATTGCTAAAAGATTGTCCTGATGAACAAAACTCACACTGGTGAACAGTGAGGCCAAACCAATGACTTTTTAAAACTAATTTATAAAATAAGTTTGTGAATGGCAAGAGCCATAACATATACTTAGATCTACTCTACAGAAATGCATGCAGCCTGATGCCCAATGAATGTATGGTGGAAACTTGATATAACAGAGATGGTGGGACCAGAGAAAAAGTCCTGTTGTATCAGATCCCTGTTAAATCAGAAATGCAAGGGAAGTAAGCATTTGTGGAATAGTCCAGCTGTATTTATGGGTAGTTTCCCTTGCCACAAGTATCCACATACAGAGTTTTTATGCTCTCTCTCTCTCTTTCTTTTACTTTTTACACATTGTTAACGAACCTTTGTCCCTGCTATAACTGGTTGGGCTCTGATGAGGCCCTGTTATTGCCAATAAATTTTAACAGCGACAAAGAGTAGGAAAAAACGGGGATTTTTAAAATCCCTGTTATTACCGGATCCCTGTTATTACCGGCCTGTTATGGTTTCCACTATCTCTTAATAAGCATGACCACCACAAAATCCGGCTTTGGTTCCTTCAAGGGGTTAATCAACAATGTTAGGAAGTAAAATGCTAAAATGATATCAAATTGATTATATTATACCCACAATTTGCCCAAAACCTGCCCAATCAATCCATATGAAATAACCTGACATCATGGATTTTGCTCATGTCATGAAAATAGTCAAGTAACATTACAAACCGGGAAACTGGCTCCAACCAACATTTCATTGAATTTTATACAAGCTGTCTCTAAGATTTAATCTTTGAAAAACATGTCAAAAGACTGGCAATATAATACGAAAGCATAATATGAATTTAAAGGGGTGGGATGGTTTTAGGGACATCTTGCATGCTCACAAAAATCAGATGTCTCTTCAACAGATGAGTGTGCTAGAAAAGATGAGTTGGGCAATTTTGAAAAAATAGAGACCAGATGAATGTCCCTTTCAAACAACAGAAGCAAAGCGACTTTAAAGACAAAATAATCATCTTAAATCCAGAGCGGTCTTAATAAATTGACAATTTTTAAAAAGATTTTCTTATAATTCTTTTTTCCCTTTCAAATGTCTGTCTTCCTTCAAACACATCTTGGACAAGAGGCGCAAAAATTCCTGTGCACACACCATACGTCACACGCAATCAGACAAAAAAACATATCTGTGTTATGTATACAAACATGAGCTCAAAAACAAACAAACGGACACATAGACATCATATATGTAACATATTATATCAAGATGTGAAAAAATAGACAAAGGATCTATCAGAGGTTTAGTCCACTACAAGGCAGCATTAAATAGAAAGACCACAGTAGACCCAGCAGTTTCTTCCTCTCTATCCATGGCTTCGTTCATGCCAACAAGTCCTAGTAGTTTCTACCTCTCTATCCATGGCTTCATTCATGCCAACAAGTCCTAGTAGTTTCTACCTCTCTATCCATGGCTTCGTTCATGCCAACAAGTCCTAGTAGTTTCTACCTCTCTATCCATGGCTTCGTTCATGCCAACAAGTCCTAGTAGTTTCTTCCTCTCTATCCATGGCTTCGTTCATGCCAACAAGTCCTAGTAGTTTCTTCCTCTCTATCCATGGCTTCGTTCATGCCAACAAGTCCTAGTAGTTTCTACCTCTCTATCCATGGCTTCATTCATGCCAACAAGTCCTAGTAGTTTCTACCTCTCTATCCATGGCTTCGTTCATGCCAACAAGTCTTAGTAGTTTCTACCTCTCTATCCATGGCTTCGTTCATGCCAACAAGTCCTAGTAGTTTCTACCTCTCTATCCATGGCTTCGTTCATGCCAACAAGTCCTAGTAGTCTCCAGTGAATTCAATTAATACATAATATATGTGAGGGGTGAGGCAGCGTGGTGGAATCAGGCTCTCGTCAATTTTTGGGCATATTGAGTTATTGGATTCATCTTAAAACTTGTTCACTTATCTTTATTTGGTTGAAAAAAATATCAATTTATCTTGAATACAAGTCGAGATATTTGTGAATGAAGGAGGTGGGGGTCACCTGTTTTCAGAGGTAAAATTAGTGAGAAAATGGCCGCCAAAGATTAGTTATTTCCTTAGCTTAAGAGTCCGTGGTAACTAAAAATTTACATTTTTTGTGCCTTTAATCAACGTTTTTCAGAAAAATCCACACAAAAATGAGTTCTTTGACGGGCATGAAAGATGTTTAGCCAAAAAACTAAAATTTGATAAAAATTCACAAACTGCGGAAAAATGCCAGTTTTTTCACTTTGATTATTTCTACGAGAGCCTGATCCACCACGCTGCCTCACATATCTCTCTTCCATGGGACAAGGTCATACAAAAGTGGCAGACCCAAGGACGGAATGAGACACATTTTGATTGTGAATAGTGAATAGCACTCAGGAAATGGAAACCACCAAAGGGCCCATTGAGTCTATAATTTAAACTGCGAATAGCTCCCCTGCTCAAGTCAGAACTTCTCAGTTTAGTTTTAGTAAGAGTTTTACGGCACTTGCAACACAATAAGGTCCTACAAATGGCGAAGAATTTGAGGTGTGACAGGAGAGTAACAAACACAGAAAAGAAATAGGACATACCAGGACAATAGATGTTTCATGGGAAAGAATGAGCAATCCACACTAGAGCACCCACCAACCACCCGCAGTCAGAACTTCAACTTCAACACACTTTGATTAGCAACTAAAGCTGTTTGACAATCAGATGTCATAAACGCGTTTTGAAATGAAACTACACAATAGTATGCAACTTGGGAACTTTTTAGCAGCGTCAGAGTTTCATTACGTTTGAGTTGTAGTAAGAGTTTTACGACACTTGCAATACAATACAGTCATATAAATGCTGAAGATTAGAGGTGTTACAAGAGAGTAACAAACACACAAAAAAGAAGGAGGGGAGATAAAGACGATGGATGTTTCATAAAGAAGAAGCAAACCACACCAGAGCACCCGCCAAGCACCCACTTTCATTACGTACAGATCCTGTCCATGGAAAAAAACATGACAACACTCAACAAAAGAGTCAGCCAGCCAACGACAATGTGGAGAAAAATGAAAAGTGACCTGGCACAAGTATCAGGGAGCCAAACAAAACAAAACAAAAGAAGCGAAACAAAAGAAAATCAAAGAAAATCAGCACAACCCTGAGCAACACTGGAAAGTATACTGTGGACATTATGGCACACAATTAATCTGTATTCTGGGGGAATCGGATAATACTTCACTGAAAATTGTACGAGGAGAAAAAAAATGATAGTTCGAATGTTTTGTTACTTATCTGATTCCGTCCATTCGGCCGCTGACAGCGGCTCCGAGTTTTTCCGCTGCCTCCACTCGGCCGCTGTGAGCGGCTCAACGAAATCCTAAACAAATGTGCACTTTTTAACATAGTTCCTACTTTTTAAGTTGTCGAAAGGAAGTAGAACTTGTAAACAAACCTGACCTCAATCTCTGAGCGCCAATATCAATTGAAACTCCGCGAAATTCTTGCAAAAATCATTGTTTTGTTGTTGCGATGTAGGCTAGATCTAAGGGTAAACAACACGGAGCCTGGTGTAACAAAAAGGCCCTTCAAAGAAAGATATTCAACTAAATTTGTGAAATTCTAGCATAAATGTGAGCTAAGGTGATATCACTACAATTTTGTGTTGATTCCTATGGATTATAAGGACTTGTAGAGCTGAGAAAATGCGTAAGTCGAAATTTTCGAAGAGGTGTTGCGCAATTTTTTTCCCTCATTCGTTTTTGTCTGACAGAAAATACAATACAAACAGATTATAGGTCATTGTGATTGATATAAATAGATTCCTCTATTGATTCCCATCACTTTGGTTTATGCAATACCTATTAGAGTAACTTAGAGCTTCACAGTAATGCATTGAATAGATGTACCCCAGGTCTAAAACTGAACAAGGAAAAATAATTCTGTCCAGAGCCTGAAAAAATCATGGACGGAATCAGTTAAGCTTCCAACAATCCACTGAGGACATCTAGATGATGATGCAGCCAATTAGAACTGTTACTCTTGCATATATGTATTTATTTATAAACACTTTTCCCTCCCTGATATAGAAACAAAAACTGATAAAAGAATTACTGGTGAAGAAAAATGAAAAGCATCGGAACATTAAATGATCAAAGAATCCAGCATCATAAAGACCCAACCACTGGGACAATGACCCAAAAACCAAATTATTTTAAAAGCTCTTCATCAGAGCATAAAAATGATTAAAAACCAAGGAAATTTTTTTTAAACCCACATGAAAAACAAAAAAAGGAAATGTATGGTACAAAAGCAATTTAGCAATCCAGAGCTGCACTCTCAGGCTCAAGAGATCTGTTAAAAAGTACAACACACTAGTCAGAGAAAGACTCAACAACCACAAAATGGTCATGGAAACTGGGCCAATTTTATGTTTTATCAGATATTGTCAATATCCATCAGCAACATGTTCCTCTGTTCAGATATTTAATATTGTACCAGCAATGTTATACTTCTATTCAGATATTTCATATTGTGTCAGTTATGTTATATTTTTATTCAGATATTTAATATTGTATCACAATGTCGTTCTTTTATTCAGATATTTAATATTGTATCAGTAATGTTATACTTCTACTCAGATATTTAATATTGTATCAGTAAAAGGTTTTTTTTCTATTTAATAATGTATCAGCAATGTAGTTCTACTACTCAGATATTTCATATTATATCAACAGTGATGTTGTATTTCCTTGAGGTGCAGTCACCAGCCAGTCAGGGCTGAGTGTGATGGCAACATTTCACCATGAACAGTAAGGACAACAGTTACCCTGACAACAAACAACAGGAGTTGACATATACATGAATGTTCTTGTCACAAGCAGACAGCTCGCTCCTCTGAATCTTTCAATGTGGATGAAGTCACGTCATCAGCTGTCTCTAGTGGGAGAAAACTCGAGGGGCGAGCAGACAGCAGGAGATCTTCAGAGGAAGAATACTCCCTTTTGTCTCTATTAACATTATATACATACAATTTTCAGCAACTGAAACCCTAGCCACTCCAGACCAACACCTTACATACCTCACACATTATCATCTGGGTAAATAAAGCAAATCAATCATGGGTTTCCATGCTCTCCTCCTTCATGCCAAACTAAAGCCTAAATAAAAAGCTAAGTGAAGTTTTTACTCATTCTCTGCCCTGCCCATGAAATGAACCATTGTAGTTCACTAACACTAATACAAACTGTTAGCCCATTACAACAATATCGCAATGAACATTCACTATTGCTCATTATCTGGAAATAAATATTGTAAAAAAATTAGAAAAGTTAAACTAAACAGTAGGACAATTGGGCAAAAGAGAACCATGTCGTTACTTGATTGTCAACGAGTGATTACGTAAAAGCAGTATTTAAACCATTCATTCCATTCTGGTTATGGTTCTAGAGAAGTTCAGAAAATTGCAATTGCTCTAAAAGCTAAAGACAGCAGCGTGTAACTCTATTTTAACCCAAGTTCACTCTGTGTATTATTTTTCAAACATTTCCCACCTTATCTAAAAAAAAGTTCTCATTTTTCAGGCACCATTCGTCAAGACATTCAAACATTTTTTATAACTTTTTGTAAATTCAATGGATTTTCTCAGTAAAACATTACACATGAAATATGGATACATAAAATATGAACAACATTTTGTGATTAAGCCATAAATCTATCTGTAGAGCATGGGAGTTTTAGTTTAGTTTGGGTATGAGTTTTATAGCACTTGCAACATAAATAGGTCAAATATGTGCCGGAGATGAGAGACATTACTAGACAGTTACATGCACACAAAAAAGGAAAAGGAGAGACAAGGACGATAGGTGTTTGATCAGAAAGAAAGAGCAAAACCCACCTGAAAACCCTCCAATACCCACCTAGAAGATGGAAAAATCCCTGAAATGGGCCACCAGTCTAATCACAAAGCACAATGTAAACATTACATGTTGACTGCACAAGTACCGTTAATGCATTGCATAATCAGAAAAAATATGTAGGCTTTACTGCGGCTCAAACCACATTAGGGTACCACAAGTCAGTGCAATAACACCACATTATACAATAAATACAAGCTAATGGCTCTCTTCTCCACACATAAAAACAGTTTTCCAACTTTAAATGAGTTTTTAAAAAAATCCTTACCATGGTCTGTACTACACCACCCTCACACTGAAGAAATATGCATCAACAGTGAAATTAATATTGGTATAATTTCCATTAATGAAATCCCAATCCAAAAACCACAGCTGGGCTAACTCTTTATCTCCGAGGGGGGTAAACCCACTACGCGGGGGAACTTTTTTGGTACTTAATCTAAAATTGGCGAAAATGTGACTAAATGGGTCATTAAATCGAAACTCGCGACCCTATTACGATAGTACTTCATCTAATGAATGAACTTCCGTTAAAGAAACCTGTTTTCGGCAATAGCTGAAAAGTAATTTGACATCAAAGTCGTTGTAAAGGAATGTTCCTGAGCCGCTCTAGCAACTCACCAGTTCCGACAGCGAGCCCCTGGAAGCGGCTTGCCGGAGAAAAAGAGTTAATTGCAATTAACTTTTTAAACAATAGTTACACCAAGAGTATTTCCAGGCAGTGAATTCACGTCGTGACTAGTAATCAAAGGCATCCTCTGTGAATCAGACACACACCTTCATCACAAACATTAATGGGAATAAATTAAAATCCAGTTTCTCGTAATCTGTGAAGGGCATCCAGTGAGTTTCTTGTGCAACGTTCTTGGAGAAAAAGGAATCCACATATCAATGAAGATATAAAAGGCAACAACAAACCTTTCACCAAAGTCCTAGATGGAAAACATCGGCTGAAACAGGATGAACAGACTCTACCAGGTTCTAAATTTTACTTTCATATAATATTTTAATCCTTTGCTGTGTAGATGAATGTCCAGTGATGGCTGCCCATTTGTTCAACACACTGTGCACCAGGCAATTTGACACTGTTCATATTTATTTTTTGCACTTCACACAAGTAAAAGTAAATTTTTATTGCTAATGCCTACTCTTGACACCCTTTCCACACTAGAAAAAGAAAAAGAAAAGCTGCAGCTCATTAATGCCGATGATCTATTTTATCAAAGTAAAGTTTACCATAGAGAAAATCCAGAGAGAGAACCGAAGTATGAGCCAAGTTGAACAATAGCGCTGCATGTTTTACCGACCGGCTTTGGCTCTGTTGAACTGGAAAGGATCGGGTTCTCAAAGTGCTGGGATATCAAACAGTTGTGACGGTTTTACAAAGCTTTGTTGTGACCATTCAGCTTAACAACAAGAATCAGCATCAAGTCAATGGTGAAGAACAGCTCTTTAACATCCAAGGCATCCAATTTTCTGGAAATATTCTGGAAAGTGGGATACACACAACATACAATCAGTCCGTGAACTCTCTGTGGCACAAAAACATCGCTCTTAAGACAACTCGCCAGCACAGAACAGAGCACATCATATTTCACAGCTGCGTGGCAAAAAACAATTTTTTGCTGGATCCGAAATTTTTTACCACTGTGCCTTGTCCTCAAGAAGTCTTCATTTATGACACAAATGTGTAGAAAGCTCCGGACAGATGCTAAAAATACTCCTTCTCGAGGGGTATCGTGTGTAAAATCGGGATAAAAAGCCAGTCGCATGCCTTGAAAATCTCAGAACATTATGTACGAGCGATGCATGACGAAAGGTAAAAGCAAAGTAAAGTCCCCCCATTCTAACACGCTTGATCAGGTGAGCAGATCTGGGGTCACCATGGGGGTCACAGCAATGTCACAGCTATGTCTTGAAGGGACAGGATACGGAGAGCTGTGATCAACACGCCACACAAAGGCATGGTGAGTGTGTATTTGTCTGCGAGTGTGTCTGCGTGCGTGTGTATATATGTGTGAGTGTGTGTGTGTGTGTGTGAGTGCGTGTGTGTGTGTGGTGGTGTGTGAGTGTGCGCGTGCGTGTGTGTGTGCGTGTGTGTTATACTTTACTTTCACGAAACGATAATGTTCATAACCACTGGTCCTCTAGCCGCTTCCCCTCACACCCCCGGCATCTTGCTCCCATAAATCATCTGCTGCAGCTTTCGGGGCCGCGGCCTCTTCCTGCGGGGCCTGGAGCGAGCCCGGTAGTACTGGTTGAACAGGAAGAGGGCCACCAATCCCGTGCCCAGGAAGGCCAGTACGGGGTACACGGTGGACCGGTCCTGGACCAGCGCCGGGCCAGACATCCCCGGCTGGAACCCCAGCCCCGACCCGTCGTGAGCCGCAGCCCCCGGAGCACCGGCGCCACCTACAGGCAGTTCCGGGTGGTTGGGGGGCATGAACGGAGCATCCAGGTCGATGGACAACAGCTTCTGGGGCTTGTACACGTTGCTGGGGAAACAGAAAGGGGGGGGGGATAAGTGGGAGGAGAGGTGTTTTAAAAATGTGTGCGGAAGGGGGGGGGGGGAGCTTTAGTTCAGTTTTCGTAAGAGTTTTACGGCACTCACAACACAATAAGGTCGTATAAGTGCGGAAGAATAGAGGTGTTACAAGAGAGTAACATACACAAAAAAAGGAGGAGAGATAAGGACGACAGGTGTTTGATAGGAAAGAAGAAACAAATCCCACCAGAGCACCTGCCAACCACTCACGCTGGGGAAAAATAAAGGGGGGATAAGTGGAAGGAGAGATGTTTTAAAAATATGGGTATGTGTGTGGAGGGGGGCGGGGGGGAGGGTATAACGTAGGTACTGTTTGAATGGGAATAGTAACAACATAATTAGAGTCTATTAATATAGAACTACAACTGCAAACACTTAATATTTCATGTTATGAACAAACTTGTACCTAGCACACACTAATGCACGCACACACGCATGCACACACACACACACGCGCACACACACACACACACAAACACATACTGATTACACTTGAAGCGGACATAACTGATTTCCATACGTAGTCAAACTTTCCCGCTGGGACTCAAAACCACAACAATAATGGTAAGATCTAACACCAAGCCTTCTCAGATACAGGAGAAAAGTCTCTGAGGTCCTTTGTGCAAGTTGTGCACATTAAAGATCCCTTGGCGGTTCAAAAATTTAAAATTAATCCCTACCCACCTGAAAATGTTTATATGTGTCCTACGCTCATATGACCTTATGCAGATGCAAGCGCTGTAAAACATGATTGATTGAGTAGGTGTTTTACGGCACTATCGATTCATTTTTGGTCAATCGCGCTGTAAAACATTTACCCAAACAAATAAACTAAAAACAGTCCACAAAGCAAACTTACGCTGGTGCTGACTTGTTGATAGGGTGAGGTTTGGCCCACACAAGACTCGGGCACGGGGGCAGCGGCCGGTGCTGAGCTGTGCCCAGATTGCTTTCCACCACCTTGGAGTAGCGATGCAGGTGGTTACCTATGTGGGTGTGTCAGGAAAGGAAAATTACACAGGTGTAATAATAATAATAATAAAGAATTGCATTTATATAGCGCATATCCACTTATGCAATGCTCTATGCCCTGAACATGAAAAATAAAGTGGAGTCAGTCGAAAGGGGGTATTAGCCGATGACATGAAACATAAAGTGGAGTCAGTCGAATGGGGGCATTAGCCGATGACATGAAACTTTGTTCAAGTTAAAGGGATACAATTGTCTAACAGCCCGGAGAGAAACTTTGCTCGAATATTGTTATAGCTGACTGAAATTTTGACTTAGGCACACAAGTAAATGCAACACTTCTAAAAATGCCCTTGCTACTCGTTATGACAAGTACTTCGATAACAAACACAATGAGCACCTGAATTAGTTCAAATTTCCAGATAAGCTGGTAACACAAACAAGAAAAAAGACATCAACCGCCATAAAATTTTTAAAAATAAAATGGAGGGGACACCTAAAAATTAGAAACAGAAATTCTGGTCACAAGTAATTCAGTAAGGAGGAGCAAACCACACTACAGTACTGCAAAACCACCCATCCCGGAGACTGTACTAAAATTTACAACTGGGGCTTAACTCTCTATCTTCTGCAAGCCGTGAGCGGCTCGCAGTCAGAACCGCTGTGCCGGTGTGCTAACTGACAGCTGCTCGGGTACATTCCTTTACGACGACTTCTACATCAAATTATTTTTCGGCAATTGCCGAAAACAAGTTTCTTTTACCGGAAGTTCATTCATTAGATGAAGTACTATCATTATAGGTTCACTAGTTTCGATTTAAAGACCCGTTTAGTGAAGTTTTCGTCATTTTTAGATTTAGTGCCAAAAGAGGGCCCCGGCGTAGAGGGTTAACCCACCCTCGGAGATAAAGAGTTAAACCACAAACAAGCCCATCCACCATTCTCCCCTGACATCGCGCCCACTCACCTTCCATGCGAGTCGGAGGCTCAGAGACAGGGGGCAGCAGGACCTTCTTGAGGTCAGAGAACACAGCGGGCAACACACTGTGGGCCGTGTACTCTAACAGCGCACTCAACATCCAGAAACAGTCTGAAACATACAGTATAAGTCAGTCATGATTCTAAAAAAGACAGACACAAAAAAATGTGAACAGGTGGACTTATTTGTTTGTTTTTGTAGAGGTTTTACGGCGCTCGCAACTGCATAAGGTTATCCGAGAGCCAGAAGATTAGAGCTGTTACAAGAGAGTAACAAACATAAAAAAGAAGAAGGGGCGATAAGGACGATGGATGTTTGATAGGAAAGAAGAAGCAATCCACACCAGAGCACCCGCCAACCACCCACAGCCATAATTTTTAAAAAGAGGGGGAAAAAATGTGAACAGGTGGACTTGGCACAAGTGTGAAGAATAAGAAACGAGAAAAGAAACGGCAGGAAAGACCGTTTTTATGGATCAATGAAGGAAATCTGGTTCAATACTTACATACAAGCATTCTTTTTTTATTATGCCATACCAATGATACTCACTGACGTTTAACCCTTTTAAGTCAATCTACACATCTTAATAATGATGATGAAATTAAAAAAATTATATACAAAAGTACTAATTGCTCAATGCAAGTTTCAATACAACCTATAATCCACACAATAAATTAAGATCACGTGTCACAGAACACTTTTCCAACCACAAAAGAAAGCAAAACAAAACCAACTCAGGGAGACTGGAATAAAGAATCAGGGCGAGTATTCATCCTTTCAAAACCATTAGTCGACTACATCCGAGATCTAGCAGGAAAATGCAGAAAAGACAAAGAAGATTCCTTCAAAAAGACAACCAAACCAAAAAAAACCCACCATTCTGTAGGACGCTCCTACCTTTCTGCATGTGGCTAGTGTCCAGACAGTTGGAGTCTCCATAGAGCACCACACGGCCAGAGTTGGTGCCAGAGGTCATTTGGTGCAAGCCTAGTATGGGCACGTCACGGGCCGTCCAGGTGTTGGCTTTGATTACCTCAAACCCTGGACATAAGAATGGAAGAGAGTTATTTATATCTATTTAGTAGAGGTTTTACGGCACTCGCAACTGCATACGGTCATATGAGCGCAAAATGAAGAGAGTTAAGCGTAAAAAAGTGGGACCTACCAGTGACGGTCTCCAACCACCCGCACAGAACCAGGGGAAGTCATTTAATTTTACACAAATTCATCGCCCATCTCTTTAAAAACAATTTTTAGCAGAGGTTTTACGGTGCTCGCAACTAACTGCATAAGGTCATATGAGTGCCAACGTCCATCTCTGATAAGACCAAACCTACTGGGTTGAGAGCCTTGAAAACTCCACAAAACGACTTGAGTTAGAGAACGTCCAGTGTGGGATTCAAACCCCTGCATTCCATTCCATTCTTCTAAACGGCAATTTGGGAGTTGATTTGTTCAAAATATCACTCAGTATAATAATAATAATAATAATAATAATAATAATAATAGTAATAATAATAATAATAGATAGCATTTGTATAGCGCAAACCCCCGCTCAACAGCAAGCTCTATGCGCTTCACAATCTATACTATTACACCAGCAGACCTGAGAGCATTCTGAAACAACCTCAACTTCCTGGGAAGCATACAGTGCAAGTTGCCATTTATAGGCGCTAAAACACTAACATTCTGACAAGATCTTTCGCCATCTATGGCTGGGTACCCATTCAACCCCTAATGAACAAAGTCTCACCTTGATTTTTCAGCGTCTCAGTAAGAAGAAGGCCATCCTCGGGGAACTGAGAGATGCTGGTCCCAGAGGCGTAGTACACTGGGAGGAAAGGAGGAAACAGGAGGGGGGGGGGGGGGGGGGGGGCATGAGATTGCAGCTGTCTTAGCAAAATCGAAGGAAACAGCAGAAAGCGACTGAGTGATACACCCCATAAAAGTTGAATGAATAACAATAAAATACAATAATAGAGGGCATATCCCTGCTTGTTACTTGTTGGAACCAGGCTCTGAGCACTTTATAATTTGTCATTACCCCCAACAGACCCTAAAGTATTCAAAAACATTCTCAGTTTCCAGGGAAGCATTCATAGCAAGCTGCCATTATATACACTAAAACATTTACATACTGCAAGATCTTTCCCTGCCTTACCTAAGTACTAGTTCCCACATAGAGGAAGGCAGGAACATGTGAGTAAAGTGTCTTTCCCAAGGACACAATATTGAGAAGAGATGCAGGTTCTTAACACTTATCAGTTACGAGTGCATTTATATTCAAACCCTTTCCCTTTAAAAAAAAGTCTCATCATACCTTAATTTAAGAGACTAAACTTTTTTCACACAAACATGCAGATATTTTTGCTCTCAAAATAAATATAACCACTCAGTCTTTTCACAGACTGTCCGGAGAACCCCTAAACGGATAGTAAATGCCACAGACTCAACACAGAGCCAGAACTTACTGTCATGGTCCCCTATCTTGAAGTCTCCTTCGTACACAGTGTCACTGGGGACCAGATGAAAGAACAACTGAATGTTTCTTGAGGCAATGAACAAAACACTGACACACGCAATGTAAGAACTAAGCCGAAGGTTTTTTTCCCTTCAGAGGTGTGGTAAGGTTACACAGTAGCTTAAGGCTGTATTTGATTTCAAACAGATTTGATTGGGTATTTTTTGGTAGGGCATAACAAGAAGTACATGGGCACAATATCAGTCACCGAATACTAGGGAAAAGCAAGACTGCTAGATAGAATTAAAATAGAGAGGGTAAAAAGTATGTTTTTAGTTTTAGTAAGCGTTTTACGGCACTTGCAACGCTATAAGGTTATATAAATGCCGAAGATTAGAGGTGTTACAAGAGAGTAACAAACACAAAAAAGAAGGAGGGGAGATAAAGACAATAGATGTTACATAGGAAAGAAGAAGCACACCACACCAGAGCACCCGTCAACCACCCACCAACATAATTAAGACAGAGAACAAGCACAAGGCTGAATACGGACAACCCACTAAAGCACAAAGTAAAACTTACCTGAACCCCATTCCCAGCGGGGCCAAGAGGTCGTTGAGAGCAGGGATGTTGGACCCTCCAGTGTCCGGCATCCACCATTGTCTGAGGGATAAAGAACACGTGCCAAATGTGGGGGGGATCAATTGAGTGGAATTTAGATGCCAATTCCTGGGTCACTATGTCTTAGTTTTAGTAAGAGTTTTACGGTACTTGCAACACAATAAGGTCATATAAGTGCTGAAGATTAGAGGTGCTACAAGAGAGTTACAAACACAAAAAAGAAGAAGGGGAGATAAAGACAATAGATGTTTGATAGGAAAGAAGAAACAAACCACACCAGAGCACCCGCCAACCACCCACGGTCACTACGTCTGGGAAATTAAATCAGAATTCACAACCAAATAAAAATAACAAAGTCATATCGTTAGAAAAATTGTTCTTAAAAAAAAACCTACTGACATTTTGTACAAGGTGAAACCAAGCCCACCAGCGTTTGAGGTGTAGTAAGCAGGACGTGTTAGTTCTATTCCCAAACGGAGAGGTATTTATCCAGTATCCCTATCCGTACGCCCTGGGGTCATTTTGTACCCCTGGGGTTTTATTCTTCACTTTTTAGAATACTTCTAGTATGAAGATCTCTTTGAAACTTTCAGTATTTCTCAAAAATTAATTTTGTCAGACTGCTATGCAAAGCTTACGGATCGGATTAACGGGTAAATTTCCTCTTTGGAAAATGGTGGCAAAGATTTCCCCTCGTCGTATGGATACGACAGTAAAACACTACGTACGGATAGGGTTAAAACAGTATTGAGCTCTCGCCCAATCAAACAGGAGACTCACCTTGTGTTTTCATCGTAGAACTTGACCTTCTTCATGACAGAGACGTTGTACCAGTCAGCAAACACAATAATGGACAGGCCGTTGTCGATGTCGCGCTTCAACTTGAGAATTTCCTCACTAAAATATTCCTCCTCCGGGTCCACCAAGAGCAGAGTTCCTGAGGAAAGCAACACAGATTTGTTCTGTTGGGACTTTTGTTTTGCTTAAAATTTAAAAAATAAAAATAAATTACACTTTTAATTGTCCCGGAAAGGCACTTTGGTTTAAAATGGCAAACATACATTTACATACATAAATACATAATTATAAATACGTACATGCATAAATACATGCATACATACATACATACATAAATACACAATATAACACAAATGCAGAACAGTTTACAACCATGCCACTGTCGGTCGCCAATGTGCAGCGCCCTGTATTTTGAGCTAGGCTTGTCGTGTCTTGCTCAAGGACACACCCCGGTGACCACCCATCTGATCCCTGTGTCACCGACACTTGCTTGACATTACTTGATTCTAAACTCACTACTCACTTAGCCACTGGAGCCCCCTCTTTGTTCTTAAATACAATTCTGTTAATATGAGTTTTACAGCACTTGCAACACAATTAGATCACATAATGCCAGAGATTAGGGGTGTTATAAGAGAGTAACAAACACGAAAAAATAAGGAAATACAGATAAGGATGATAGATGTTGATAGGAAAGAAGGAGCAAATCACACCAGAGCACCTGCCTACCACCCACTTTTTACACTCGATTAACAGCCCTCTTCCAGAAAATTCTAGATTTTCATTGCTAAGATTTAAAAAAAGGGACAAAATGCAGTAGAGTTAGAAAAGACTATATCTATGTTTAAGTTTTTGGTTTAAACTTGATTCCGAAAGGTACAAACAGGCTATTTGACAAGGAGCTCACCAAGGAAAGACACACACAGGCTATTTGACAAGGAGCTCACCCAGGAAAGACACACACAGGCTATTTGACAAGGAGCTCACCAAGGAAAGACACACACAGGCTATTTGACAAGGAGCTCACCAAGGAAAGACACACACAGGCTATTTGACAAGGAGTTCACCAAGGAAAGACACAAACAGGCTATTTCACAAGGAGTTCACCAAGGAAAGACACAAACAGGTTATTTCACAAGGAGCTCACCAAGGAAAGACACACACAGGTTATTTCACAAGGAGCTCACCAAGGAAAGACACACACAGGCTATTTGACAAGGAGTTTGAAAAACAGAGTTTACTTAACCCTATCCGTACGCCCTGGGGTCATTTTGTACCCTCCCACGTTTGTATTCTTCACATTTTAGAATACTTCTAGTGTGAACATCTCTTTGAAACTTTCAATATTTCTCAAAAAATAGGTTTGACAGACTGCTATGCAAAGCGCACAGGTCGGATTAATGAGTAAATTTCCTCTTTGGAAAGTGGTGGCACAGAGTTCCCCACGTCGTATGGATAGGGTTAAGTACAGTCGCAGACAACCAAAACGCATAGAAGTTCCCAGTTCTAAAATACAGAAAGCACATTGATTTTGTATGAAATGCCTTCACAGCCTTTCTCAGTCTCTGTTATAAAACTCCCCCCCCCCCCCCATTTTCAGTTCTTTGCACCTTTACAGTAAAAGTACCACTGGTGACACCCTTGTTACTGCTGCTCTTAACACTGATGTTCTTTAGATAACAATGGCAATTTATCTTAATAAAATTTTATATTTTAAGATCTTTTTCGGCACTTAAATTCTATATTCTTACTTTAGAAAAGCGCTTATTTCTTTGTAAAAAAAAAAAAATCACAAAAAAAATAAAATAAAATAAAGAACAAAATGCGGAGAGAAAATAAAAAGAAAGATGTCATCACTAAAGGGGATAAAAGGAAACAGAAATTGATGTAGGTGAATTCATTTCAAAACCTGAATGGCACTGTCAGTACAGAATAGACGGGAAAATAGCTAAGCAACAAGGACGCATGAACCATAGGTGGGTAATAAATCTAACTTACCATACTGGCTGGCATCAAAGCAAGTGAATGGAGATCCTGAAGAAAAAAAAAAGGCAAACAAAGGTTAAATTTTAGTGGTGACAATATAGGATCAGCCGAACAATTGAAAAGATAAAATCCAAAAAAAAATGTCCAATGACCAAATGTCTTCAAATGTCCAATGACCAAATGTCTAATGTCTTCAAATGTCCAATGACAAAATATCTAATGTCTTCATATCAAATCCATGTGGGTCTGCTCTTCAAGACAATAAAGCCAAACTAACACTGACATTACAGTAAGTTGATACTCTCAACAAATACATCAATTTTCATCTCTTCTCAAACAACACTAAGTGGCTCATAACTCTTCAAAACTAAAGAGTAGAACTCAGGATTATTTTTAAAAGCTAAATGTGAATTTTTTTAATGTGGTAAACCAGACAGTATTTTATGAGTCTTGAAGCTTCATTTACAGAAGCCACAGCTCGAGATAAAATGTGCTATTTGAGCTACAATTATTTAACTCCTCTCGTGGAACAAAGCTGTCAAGGTTTGACCAATCATCTGCAATTTCAAAGTTGCTGCCCCTGACTAGGTACAGCTGCAATCACCGTAAGGCTGTAAGTTAAGAAAGGGGATAAAAAAAAGTTTTGCAACAATAGTTACTGACCAAGGACTTCCACGAAATAGCCCTTCTCCCTCAGGTGATGGTACATGTCCTTGAAGTTGGTGTGAACATGGTCCCCATTCCTGTGAGAGTTGAGAATGATATGGTAAAGTTTAGTTTAGTAGTATTAGTAAGTGTTTTACGGCATTCACAACACAATAAGGTCATATAAGTGCCGAAGATTAGATTTTTAAGTTTTAGTAGAGGGTTTTACGGTGCTCGCAACTGCATAAGGTCATATGAGTGCCAGAAGATTAGAGGTGTTACAAGAGAGTAACAAACATAAAAAAGAAGGAGGGGGAGATAAGGAAGATAGATGTTTGATAGAAAAGAAGGAGCAAACCACACCAGAGCACCCGCCAACCACCCACCGAAGATTAGAGGTGTTACAAGAGAGTAACAAACACAAAAAGGAGGAGGGGAGATAAAGATGCTTGAAAGAAGGAGCAAACCACACCAGAGCACCGGCCAATAACCCACGTTCATTTTTTTTTGGAACAAAAGCGAAACAGACAAGGAA
>NW_004797894.1:394630-400968 GCF_000002075.1 Aplysia californica | reverse complement strand
TGTGTGTGTGTGTGAGTGTGTGTGCGCGCGCGTGTTTGTATGTGTGTGCGCGCGTGAATGGGTGCACTAAGTTTTAGTACGGTTTTACGGTGCTTGCAACTGCATAAAGTCATATCAGCGTCAAGGGGTAGATGTCAACAGAGAAGTCCAAATATCAGGTTCACTCTGCTCACCTCTCCAGTTTCTACAGCACAAAGTCTGCTTCGACTGTCACTATCAAGGCCCCCCGGAAATAGCAGTTCACAAGAGAGTGACAAACAAACAAAAGAAGTAGAGGCAAATGTCCATAGTAAGGATGAGGAAAGAAAAAGCAGCAGTTCCCCCTATGTTGTTCCGGCACAGTATGAGTATGACATTGATAAATCAGCCCATTTACAATTCTACTGTGCATAAGAACATGTTAATATCACCCCTTTGTGAATAGCCTAAAGACTTCAGTCAGTAGTACAGCACTGGTGTGTGTGTGTGTGAGTGTGTGTGTGTGAGTGAGTGAGTGTGTGAGTGTGTGTGTGTGCGTGCGTGCGTGCGTGCGTGCATGTGCGCCTTTTTCCCCTCTTGCACATCTTCTGTAGAGGATCCAGAAACCATCCGTACACTCGTTTTTTATGATACTTTGTTCCATTGTTGTTTCCCAGGACCTGACTCAGTGCTTAATGCTTAAGCAGTGATATTTCCCATCGCGACATTAGGGAAACACTGCTTTACCTAAAGAGGCTTTTCAAGAAAGAAACACCAACACACTCATCCTTTACAAAGCCCTTGGGTTATTTGGTGGCGTCGGTGGCCTAGTGGTTAGGCTACCGGACTCGTAATCGTGAGGTTGCCCATTCGGGGTTCGAGTCGCAGGCCCGACGTTGTGTCCTTGAGAAAGGCACTTCACACGAATTTTCCTCACTTCACCCAGGTGGGAACGGGTATCCGGACATAAACAGCGAAAGATCTTGAGAGTATGTTAGTGTTTTAGAGCGCCTATAACAGTAGCTTGCACTGTATGCATAATTTCAGAAATTCTTTTTTGCATAAAACCGCAGGGAAAGAATTATTCCTCTCAGCCCCGGCTCGAGCTGACAAGTGAAGTCCAAGCAGCCTGCCTCTTCAATCATCTAACTTGTGAGGGCGGAAAACAATTATCAGTCCAATTTCCAAGAGCAGGAAGCACTCACAAAGGAAGACCAAGAAAGACCTGGATCCAGGGTGTGAAGGATACCCTGAGAACATTCAATATCCCTCCCAGCAAGGCCTTCAAACTTTCTAGAGACAGGAAGCTCTTTCTCCTGTCGACGCCCAAGAGGTACAAGAGGACGGCTAAAGTAAAGTAAAGGTAAAGTAAAGTAAGGAAGCACTCACCAATCTAGTGGGTCGTTCTTCATGCGTAGGTTGTCCCGCGGAAAGTAGCCCGGAGGGTAGCGGAGGTTGTGGTACTGATCCCACAGGATACGTTTGCTGGAGGTGGGAGGAGGAGGAGGAGGAGGAGGAAGAGGAGGAGGAGAAGAGGTGGAGAGAGAAATATCGGATAAGTTTGCACTCAATATTGTTGGAAAAAAATAATGAGAGAACAAAATAAAATCAAGAGCATTTAACACAGCATGAAAGAAAATATTTTTTTACAAGTCCTCTCCCTACTGAAACAATTTTACAAAATTACTTAAATATATGTCCAGAATGAAGCTAATGAAGTACAAATTAAAGAAGTCAAACTTCGAGAAAATGGTACCAGTTGAAAATCTATAGATTTGACCTATGTCGCTATTTTAGGCCGATATCTCCATTCACAGATTCCGAGTAACAAACTCGTTTTGTCAGCATGCCTCTCAAATAGACATGCACTTTTCAGCACTGTCAGGTTATTTATGAGGTGGTACCTCCGAATTTAACATCAATCTCTAATAAGACAGATGGGTTTCTCTCTTGCCCTTTTTAACTCCCAGTGGGGCATAGGCCATCAGCAACATTTCAGACAGATGGGTGGAGGGCCTTAAAAACTCCAAGTTCAAAAGTGTCCCACTTGGGATTCGATCAAGGGCCATCCACTCCATGGTCCAGCATTATACCACCGGAGCTGACACACCGCCCATGATAAGAATATTAACAGAGATTTTCGTGAAATATCGAACAATTCTGGAATTCACCAAATGCAAAATCATGTATTTTAAAGACTCAATGATAATATGTCTGTAACATTCAAGTCACAAAAGATGAAAGAAAAATTTGTAGGATTTAAACAATATTAAATTAACAAAGATTAGAGATTAAGACACACTTGGAGTGAGGGGACTATTTCATATCCTTGATGAAAAAAATATAAAAGGTTCTTACTTTCTCGGTGGCGTTGGTATAATTTTGGCTCGGATGGGCAGAATAATCGTTGACCTGCGAGGCTCTGTCTCCTCCTCCTGAAGACAATACAGATGGACATATTAGCATGTTTTATGTTTTAGTAAGAGTTTTACGGCACTTGCAACACAATAAGGTCATATAAGTGCTGAAGATTAGAGGTGTTACAAGAGAGTAACAAACATAAAAATGAGAGAGGGGAGATAAGGACGATAGATAGGAAAGAAGGAGCAAACCACACCAGAACACCCGCCAACCACCCGCATATTAGCATGAGATGGAAGGAAGTGAAACATATTCACGTAGTTCACATTCTGTTTGATCTAAATAATTAGGAAGACATTCTGTTTGAGTAAAGATAAACACATCAAAACAATAATGGTCATTCAGTGCTGGGGAAAAAGTAACAAAGACGGACAGAAACAACAGAGGGAAAGTAAAAGAAATAAAACCTACCAGTGGCACCCTCCAACCACCCATAGACATTCAGTCCCCATTACCAAAAACAAAACAAAAACAAGAATAATAAATTGTAATGACCGTTTCTGAAAAAAAAAGAAATGTAGGTCAGATTTCTGCATATACGCTGTTTCAAATGATAGAAAGATAAAGATTGTAAAGACATTCAGAGAAATATCAGAGTCGGAAATGTGAAGTGCCTAAACTGCCACAGTGTATATGGTCGCTTTTAAGCACAAGGGGGCTATCCCGAAAAAGTGCTGTTTTGAGAAAATCAAAGGTAAAGTTTTTCCCCCATTTTCAGTTTCTTTTAAAAAACAAGGAGAGTTTTCTCTATAACCAAACAAATATACACATCAAGAAAACCAAACTTCTCCTATAGGTAGGGCAATGCCCATTTTTGGTGCAGGTCAAGATTTCTGGAATCCCCTAAAATTTGGGCTAGCCCGCTTGTCCTTGAAAGCGACCATATCCTCTAGGAAGCAGGCTGCTCCAGCCATGCCTGGTAGAGCCACCTGGGCTGAGGGGGATACAAACCCCCACAATAAAGACAGAGATTCTCAGTAAATAAAACCAGGGATGCCACTCAACTTTTTTTTTAAAAGCTGAAAATCCATGCGCCACGGTCTTGCTAACATATGAATATCAATTAAAAACCCAAAGGTGTTTTTTTTTTTCCAACTATAGATTCTATCTCGATCTCAGTAACAGAATAGCGGATCAGGATCAAAATACCGAAAATACCAGAAAAAAGCGGAAAAGTGGCATCCCTGATAAAACACTTTCCAACTGGTGAGTTGAACTCACTTCATAAGAGAAGAGTATACCCATTACACAGCAGTAGGTACGAGTGGTGACACTTTGTCAAAACACGAATATCATAATTCAGGGCTCCGAGCAAAGAAATAAAATATTAGACTGAAATAATAAAGGCATAACAAAACACATTCAACACACACAAAAAAAAAGCCGCAACACAAGAACTATAATTGTGTTTTCTTTAGTAATTTCTCAAATTACCCTGGCCTCTTGCAACTTTAAGAGTAGATCCATTGAATAACATCTACTGCTCAGTGTCAGACTCAATCACAGGCCACTTTTCAAACGGTGTCTTGCGGGGGAGCACCAAGTATTGTAACTAAGGGTTCGGTGAAAATTACGTTATGACATATTTCAAGGCACTGGGAGGGGGCGCACGCTCTTTAAAAATCTCAATCACGCAAATATTTTGCAGAAATACATGTTAAATAAAAATTCCATTTATTGTCGATGCATACAGTGGTGAAAAGTCAGTTTTTTGCTCCTCCAGCAAAATTTGAAAAAACTCAATTTAGGATAATCGCGATGCTACCCTGTGGTACAACAGTCTGACACTGCTACCCTGTGGTGTGACAGAGTCTGACACTGCTACCCTGTGGTGTGACAGAGGCTGACACTGCTACCCTGTGGTATAACAGAGTCTGACACTGCTACCCTGTGGTGTGACAGAGGCTGACACTGCTACCCTGTGGTATAACAGAGTCTGACACTGCTACCCTGTGGTGTGACAGAGGCTGACACTGCTACCCTGTGGTATAGCAGAGTCACACTCACACTAAGCAGTCTGATACCCTGCGGTATAACAGAGTCTGACACTCACACTAAGCAGTCTGCTACCCTGTGGTATAACAGTCTCACACTCACACTAAGCAGTCTGCTACCCTGTGGTATAACAGTCTCACACTCACACTAAGCAGTCTGCTACCCTGTGGTATGACAGTCTCAAACTAAGCAGTCGACATGAGTAGTAATCTCACCTCAGGGGGAGACTCGACAACAATGGTGACCTGTCCCTTGGCGATGCCTTCCCACGATGCAGCGTCCTTAGCGGCCGTGATGGAGATGGCCAGGTATCCCGACCAGGGCCAGAGGTCCGAAGAGTAGGAGAAGGAGACGTCGATGTAGTTGCCAAACTCAGGGGTGTAAGTCTCCCATTTGGGCTGGTGAAGAGAACAGAATAAACCCTTGAAAAAATTGAGTACAGACCCACATGTGCCCATATTGGAGTCCTGACATGGTGGAATCAGGTGTTCATCAATTTCTGGGCATATAGAGTTATTGGTGTAAGTATAGTCTTAAAGCCTGATCATTTGCCTTGATTTAGCTGAAAAAATGCCATTTTGTCTTAAACAGAAGTCAAGATATTCACGGTTGAAGGAGGTGGGGCTCATCGAGTGTTGAGGAGAATATTAAAAAGAAAATGGCCACCAAAGTCAGGCGACTTCTAAAACTGTAGAGTCCATGGCAACTGCAAATTTACATGTTATTTACCTTTGATCAATGTTTTTTCAGCAAAATGCGTTTTTGAATGGGCATTAAAGGTGCGCTGGAAAATGCCAATTTATTCGATTTCATTATTTTGATGAGCGCCTGGTTTCACAACAATGCTACCCGTTATCATACGTGTGTTCTTTCTGTATTTGAGTAAAGATTAGCACAACGGGATAACCGTCATTTCAATTTGGGAATAAGCACGACAGATTGACAGAAACAACAGAGAAAAAGAAAAGAAGTATCTAAACATCGACAAAGTCATTTAGAGCTGGGGGGGTAAGACAGACAGACAGAAATACTAGGGAGAAAGAAAAGAAGTAAGACCAATCAGTGGCACCCACAGACTACCTGCATTAACAGGCCATTCCAGGATAAAGGAAACTGCAGCCACACATACACAAATAACGTGGGGATTAAAACAGTTTTAGTAAGAGTTTTACGGCATTTGCAACACAATAAGGTCATTTAAGTGCCAAAGACTAGAGGAGCTCCAAGAGAGTAACAAACACAAAAAAGAAGGAGGGGAGATAATGACGATAGATGTTTGATAGGAAAGAAGAAGCAAACCACACCAGAGCACCCGCCTGCCCGCCAACACCCACAACGTGGGGATGAAGGCCGGAAGGTTGCCTCTAAGAAAGCTATCAAATAATGAGGAATGACTCCATCGCTGTTTAGAATGATTTTCATCAAACCATCATCCGTATTACGTGCGTCGCTGAGGTTTCATTACTATGGAATGGCCCATATATCTGTCTATACTTTTTTAGTTTTTGCTGAGGGGCATACACCCATGAGACACAATGGACGTCATTTTGAAAGAGAAGCACCCTCTCCAGACAAAAAAAATAATTACCAACCTTCAGAACGTTTATGACATAATTGTCAAACTCTTACTAAAATAAACAACACGTATCATGAGGTTAGCCAAGTGCAAGGAAGCAGGATAGAACAACAATAACGTTAAAACAATCAGACACTGATGAGTTCTAGGTACGCCCAGTGTCCACATGGCAACGAATCTTTTCCCCACTGAAGCAGACCAGGACAATGAATTACGGTCTCTGGACCAGGATACTGGGAACATGGTAAAGAAGAGGGTGGCAATCCAAAACCACGCGTCCACCAATCACGTGATAATAATAAGGAAAAATAACCCGAGATACATTTTGTGAAGGTAAAATAAAGGAACAAGACAGGAAGCCTCACTGCACAGAACATTCTATTTATTA
>NW_004797894.1:392298-394398 GCF_000002075.1 Aplysia californica | reverse complement strand
CTCGACATACACCGCACGTGCCCTCTCCATCAGTTGTGATTAGAGACAACCCCATCTTTCTAGCTCTGGAGAAAATCACAAGTAGAAAAAGAAGTCCAGACTCTGGCAACGTTTTTTTAGTTTGTTTTAGTAAGAGTTTAACGGCGCTCGCAACAGCATACGGTCACATGAGCTCCAATGGCAATGTTAAAAACAAGCAAAAAAATGCAACAACAAGCAGTCGAGGTCAAAGAACTTCAGTCTAATCCGGGATGTCGACAGACTGAAAGTTTTCCATGATTGTATTCCTTTCCTTACAATATATAGCAATAGCATCCTTTGTTTCTTCATTACAATATATAGCAATAGCATCCTTGTCTTCATTTTGTTTCTTCTCAGAACTCAAGTCCGCTCAAGTACATTGCACCACGAACAGGCCAGGATGAAGGGGTTTTCGTGGTCGAGAGGTTACGGTGTTCGCCTCTCATTCAATAGGTTCCGGGTTCGAGTTTGGATAGCGACGGAAAATTTTCTTCTCTAAAATGTTCTCCTTTCACCTTCTCTCCTGCTCTGTAACAATGTTCTGTCGTCTCAGCTTTCGTCTCCACTTTCTACCCCCACCCTCTCACCTCATTTGCCCCCTCCTCTGGGTTCCTGACTCTTCCTGCAGCCTTTTTACTGCTACTTCTTGGCTACTTCTTACGGCTGACTTTCAGTCACATCCTCGATCTTATGGCAGTAGGATCGAACACCTAGCCTTCTCGGAAAAGGACCAAAAAATCTCGGGAGGTCCCGTGTGCAAGTTGTGCACGTTAAAGACCCCACATCGGGGTGTAAGGGAGGGATAGATGGGAAAAGAGGGGGGTGTATCCCACAAAATACTTGTCTCTAAAATTAATAGTGAACGGTTTGTTTCTTTGTTTTGTTTTATTTTGGATTGGCTTGGATTTTTTAAGGAGGGGAAATGGGGGGGGGGGGGGGGGGTAGTTCAAGTTCAAGGTATCTGCAGCAGGCTAATGTGGTGGGAGGGCTCGTAGCGTCGTAGAGGCAAGTGGGGAGGGTGTTCCTCACAATACTTCGCGCTGTTTCAGCAGAAAGACCGAGATACTCGATCAAACTCTCCCCACAAGGGAGTTGAACTCGGGTGAACTGTGTGCGACGGCACAGTGCCTAACACCCCCCGGGGGCGGTGCTACTGACTGAAGTGTCTTTAGGCCATTCCCAAAGGGGGGGGGGGCATTAACCATGTTCTTCTGTACAGTGGAATTGTAAATGTAAAAGGGCTGATTCATCAATGTCATGCTCATAACTGAGCCTTTACTGCAACAGGCAACTGCTGTTTTTTCTTTCCGAATCCTTACTATTGTCATATTTCCTCTACTTATTTATATATGTTTGTCACACTCTTGTGACCCGTTATTTCCGGGGTGCCTTGATAGTCGAAGTAGACTTTGTGCTGTTGAAGCTAGAGAGGTGAGAACAGTAAACCCGATTCCCTGTAAAGGCTTCTCGGTTGACATTCACCCCTTGGCGCTCAATATGACCTTATGCAGTTGCGAGCGCCCGTAAAACCTCTACTAAAACAAACTTTACGTGCCTAATTTCGTTACACTAGAGACAATAATAATTTTGGGTACGTGTGTGGGTGGGGGGGGGGGGGGTTGAGGTTAAATCTAGCAGGAGCAGGTACAGGTTGGTGGGAGGAGGCTGGGTCTGACCGAGTAAGCTGAACTACATCTACTTCACCACAACGGGAATTTTGGGACATTTTTGTAAGAGAGGCAGCCAGCCAGGCAGCCAGCCAGCCAGCCAGCCAGCCAGCCAGACAGACAGACAGACAGACAGACAGACAGACAGACAGACAGACAGACAGACAGACAGACAGACAGACAGACATAAGGCTGTCTACCACTACTACTAACTAGCACCCTACAACCAAAGACTCTCCACTAACAAGACATTGCACTTGCTCTTTGGGCTTTTGTTCGCGCTGTGGAGAATCTTTGCTACAAACACTCGCCTGAAGGGGGTGCGGGCGAGGCAAGGGTTTCAGAAAGGACCAAGGACCTTACAACAACTTACTGCATAACTTCCTTGGAAAGGACTAACTTTTTTTTCTAG
>NW_004797894.1:386930-388938 GCF_000002075.1 Aplysia californica | reverse complement strand
GGAGGGAGAGAGAGATCCCCCAATATTATCATCAAACAAGAGACCGGTGGGTACAGCTATCGTTTTCTCGCCAGTGCACCGCTGGGTACATATTTTCAGTGAGGTTTTTTGTGTGAATTCCAACCATTTGTATCAGCTGCGAGCGGTGTTTTCTTTACCTCACACCCCCCCCCCCTTTCCACGTTAACGGCTCACAGATACACCCGATTTCTCCCCTTATTCACCCGACCTCTGCCAACACAAGCACAGCAGTCTGCAACTGGGGTGCCCTGATCGGCGAGAAAGTGGCATTCCTTTAAAGACTTCAACATAAATTAAGGACCACCTTGACAGACAGCCTTGATTTTTTTTTTTATCGGAATAAAAAAGACAGCAAGGAATGTTTCGAAATGTTTTGCTCTGAAAGTGTTAATGGGTTACCAATGCGTAATGCAAAGCTTCCTAAAGGGGCAAAACCACCACGCGCAGCACGGAAATCCTCGGCAGATTTAAGCCAAATTTGCTGGTTTTTATCGACTTGTGAGAGACACTACGGACATTCCGTGGTTAACATTTCTGATGCACGTGATAAACAGACATACGGTCTCGAACTGTTCTCACGTTGGAGGCAATATAAGTCGCCGTTTGCGCAAAATCCAGTATCGCATCAACATGCCACCAAGTCAAAAGCTGAGAGACTTTGATCGTGCCAGAGCTATGGCATGGCTGCGGGATTGAGTTGGGAGCCCGAAAAGTTACCAGAAGGCTTGCAGTGTCACACTCTGTCATTGTCCGCTTGAGGCAGCGCCATCAAGCCTCTGGATCAGTCCAAGAACACCCTCGTGCAGGTCGGCCCAAGAAGACCACTCAGAGTGTTTGCAAGTGGTCCTTAACTTATGCTGACGTCTGTATGTCAGACCCCAGGCCCAACATGTGGTTATTTTAGTTTTAGTCTTAGTAAGTGGTTTACGGCACTTGCAACACAATAAGGTCATATAAGAGCCGAAGATTTGAGGCGTTACAAGGGAGTAACAAACACAAAAAAAAGAAGAAAAGAAGGGGGGGGGATAAAGACGATAGGTGTTTCACAGGAAAGAAGAAGCAAACCACACCAGAGCACTCGCCAACCACCAACAAACGTGTTTTAGTTTCGTATAATTTAATCATTAAAATGTGTGGGGGTGGTGGGAGGGTATGAGTTTTACAGCACTTGTAACACGATTAATCATATAAAGTGCGGAGATTAGAAGTGTTACAAGAGAGTAACATACAAAAAAAGGAGGAGAGATTATAAGGACGACAGATGTTTGATAGGAAAGAAAGAGCACCCCACACCAGAGCACCCTTCATCCACCCACGCGCATTTGACCGTTTGCTCATCTGCATACTATCATTCCCATGGAAAGGGTGATCGGGTCACTTACTATGTCGGTGTTGTGTTTGTTTGATTTTGTAGAGGTTTTACGGCGCTCGCAACTGCATAAGGTCATATAAGCGCCAGAAGATTAGAGGTGTTACAAGAGAGTAACATACACAAAAATAGAAGGAGGGGAGATAAGGACGACAGATGTTTGATAGGAAAGAAGAAGCAAACCACACCAGAGCACCCGCCAACCACCCGCTCGGTGTTGTGTCACAGTTGTGTGGATATGACGCTCCGTCAACAAAATGACGTCATTCAGGAAACACGGACCTCCAGTTTCGCGAACCTACCCTGTCTTCCTGTCTTAAAAACTTTAAATGTCCGTTGTTTTTTACGCCCCCATTGACACAATTTGATTAGTTCATTTTGGAAGCGGGCTTCCCATCCAGCCAGACTTGTTATAGTAAGTGTTTTACGGCACTTGCAACACAATAAGGTCATATAAGTGCCGAAGATTAGAGGTGGTACAAGAAATTAACAAACACAGAAAGAAGGAGGGGAGATAAAGACGAAAGATCTTCGATAGGAAAGAAGGAGCAAACCACACCAGAGCACCCACCAACCATCCACTGGAGATTCGAACCCACGTCTCAGGGTACCAGCAGC
>NW_004797894.1:383915-386255 GCF_000002075.1 Aplysia californica | reverse complement strand
TCATTCACTCACACACACACACACACACACACACTCTCTCTCTCTCTCTCACACACTCACATACACATACACACACACGCACATACACACACACACACACATACACACACACACACACATACACGCGCGCGCGCGCGCACACACACACACACACACACACACACACACACACACAGCACTGCGAGTGAACGTTTTGTCAAGCAAACACGGTGGCAGAATGGGCGCACTCTTAACTCTGTAGACCCGGAGTTATTTCCACCTTATCCCGGAGTTGTTTTCTACAGTCACCTAAACCTGGCGCACTATGTCTCATTATAACCCCCCAAAACTTGCCTCTAACTTCTAAATGGCAGGAACTAAAGCTTAGTCATTACTCATAAACTTGGTTCGGGAATAGTTCCGAAAAAAAAGCAGCAAAAACTAGCACTAAATAAAACGAAACAGTTGTCACTAGTAGTAGTATCGAGCGGTTTTTTGTTTTTTGTTTTAGTAAGTGTTTTACGGTGCTCGCAACTGCTTAATGTCATATGAGCGCCAGAATATTAGAGGGGTTACCAGAGAGTAACAAACATAAAAAAAGAAAGAGGGGAGATAAGGACGATAGATGTTTGATAGGAAAGAAGAAACAAGAAGCAAACCACGCCAGAGCACCCGCCAACCACCCATCTGATGGGGTTTAAAGAGTTAATAAATGACGAACTTATAAAAGTGCGGGATACCCCCGAACAACGAACATGCCGCTACATCAAGGATCGTGGCCTCATTCAAATGACGACTTTTTATTTGATGTAATTTTGTTCTCCATACCAAAGATCGTACATAACGAGATAGTTGACTCCTCTCTTTGAGCCAATTAAAAAAGTGTCCTCAAAATTCGGTTGACGCCCTCTTCGAAAAAGTGCGAACTTTGCGAACTTGTGTGAAGAAAAAAAAAGCGAAACCGACAAACTGTGCTATCCCTATTCTTCTGAAGAGTCGTGAGAGAGCTTCAAAACCTTGACCATTAATGATTTATTTAGAGCTTCAAAACAAAGACTGCAGCGCTATCTGAGCCAATGCACGGACTTCTGCGGACACTTTTTTGGCTGAGTGAACTGTCTTGTTATGTACAATCTTTGTCCATATCAATATTTTTAAAATACTTCCGAATCTTAGTGTTGCTATGTGAGGTGGAACACATGCCATCTTGCTTCTAACGAAAATCATTTCACGACCAAGACTCATTAGGCCAGAGTATCCCAGTACCCAATGGGAAAAAAAGAAAAGAAAAAAAAAGAAAAAGAAAACCATAGAAAAAACAACAAAACAAAACAAACAAGGCCGAAGTATCCAACCCCACCCTGTTAAAAAAAAAAGACAGGCACCGAATCACTAGAAATATCGCCGGCAAGAAGTTAGTCGTCTTTCCCAGGATTCTAGATCAAAGGACAAAAAACGATAGGTTCGCTGTTCGAAGGAGCACTGTGCAGAATCATGTACACTCACTACTACTGTATCCAGTTCAGCTTTAGTAAGAGTTTTACGGCACTTGCAACACAATCATTTCATATAAGTGCCGCAGATTAGAGGTGTTACAAGGGAGTAACAAACACAAAAAAAGAAGGAGGGGAGATAAAGACGATAGATGTTTGATAGGAAAGTAGGAGCAAACCACACCAGAGCACCAGGCAGAATCACGTACACTCACAACTGTATTCAAATATCCACGTAATATCGGGCGGGGGTGTTATGTAAATGCAGTTCTACCGTAAGCTGACAAAACGCCTTTTTCCGAGTTCTGGTGCTACATTCTTTTTGATTTGCTAAATCGAAAGCTTGATCAGTTACCCTACTTTTCTGAAGGAAGAAAAAAACACACAATCAAAGCGAAAATGTGACTAGTTTTTGAATAAATTAGAATTCAAATTTCCGAAGAACGCTGCGGCTACACTGATAAAAGACCTCGTTATCTCGAAACTGCTGAGATTAAGAAAAAAGGCGTTTTGTCCGCGTACCTCAGAGTTGGCTGTAGAGACGACGACGCAAACAGGGAAAAGGTAGGTGAAAAGAAGACGCAACTCTTGAGCTCGATGACGCTATTCCAAACTGACGTCAGTCTTACGAAAACTGGTCCCGATTCTTAATATATAGGATGTCGATGCCGTATGACGTCATAGTAGAACGATTTGAGCATCAATCTGCTGTTTTTAGAGGTCGAGAATACTGGTTTCGCGGCTTCTGGCTGTACATCGCACTTAATGCCACGTTCTCGCATTTCCTGGATCCAGTACCAGCCTCTCGTTTCAAGACTGCACTCACACAGAGGCAATCCGACAAAGAGGGTGGTTTCATGCACAGCCC
>NW_004797894.1:379520-382247 GCF_000002075.1 Aplysia californica | reverse complement strand
AGAGAGAGAGAGAGAGAGAGAGAGAGAGAGAGAGAGAGAGAGAGAGAGAGAGTAATGCTTCACTATGCCACAGAATACAATTGTCTCACAGAAAAGAAAAAAAACAGAAAAAATACTACATCTCTTGTCTTAACTTTCAGAATGGATCAAGCGTGGACTGTTTCAATAATGAGTCTTTCAATTCCGTTGAACAACACTCTAAAAATAAACACCATGGTAAACACCTTGCAGTTTTAACCGGTATTTATAATCATTGGTTCTAACCAGGAACAAAGGTCGTGGGTGGTTGGAGAGTGCTCTGGCGTGGTTTGTTCCTATCAAACATCTATTGCCCCTATCTTTCCTCCCTTTTTGTGTTTGCTACTCTCATGCAATACCTTTAATCTTCGGAACTTATTATAAGACCTATTTGTGTTGCAAGCGCAGTAAAACTCTTACATGAGGAAAAAAGAAAGAACAAAGGTCCAATTTCTAGAGCAAATAACTCATCGGCACGGCTTACATAACTGCGTGGTCCACCGCTGGGAACGTCATCGGAATAACACGGTAGAACCTTTGGGAATTTTCGCACGAAAACAGAGCAGAAAACGAACACGAAGACATAATCATCAAGACTGAAAAGGGCATGTGCGTGAGTGTGCATGTGAGTGCGCATGTGAGAGTACATGTGAGGGTGTTCAGAACTCTCCAGAACTGGTAGCTCTGTTCGTTTCAGCAAGTGTTTCTATGAGACACGTAAAGAAAAGCAAAACAGCGCAAAGACGTGCAGACCGCCACATCCAACCAGGAACTCATTGCAACCAACACTTCCATACCCTAGAATAATTAAAAAGTTCCAATTGCTTAGTACCTGGTTTTGAGAAATTTGACGTTTTAAAAAATATTAAGTTTCACAACATGTCAAGCTTTTTCGAATGAAATTTTTTTTATATCTCAATCACGACTCTGAATAATTTTACGATTTTGATGGAGCAGATAGAACAAGTGGTTTCTGACCTCATGGCCTTAGAAACTGAAAACGGCCAAAAAGAGGTCAGACAAAACTTAGAAAATATTAACCTGCGCCGGTTTAATCAACCATTATTAGCGCCATAATCACTTGCCACGCAATGAATACAGCTCAAACGCAATCATTCTGTGGTCACAAAACAATGCAAGCTATCGAGCAAGTTCTGGCTGGTAGGAAGACGGAACTGGTATAGGTCCTCCTACTTCACTGCTATTGTTACCTCTCTGTTGTTTTTGTTTAATTTTAGCTAGTGATTTTACGGCACTTGCAGCACAATAAGGTCATAAATATAAGTGCCGATGATTAGAGGTGTTACAAGGGAGTAACAAACACAAAAAAGAAGGAGGAAAGATCAGGACGATAAATGTTCGATAGGAAAGAAGGAACAAACCACACCAGAGCACCCGCCAACCACCCACTCTCTGTTGTTTCAGTCCGGGTTTCTAGCTTAGTCCCGGCGCTAAATGACCCTAATCCCACCGAGGTGCTTCACTGTACTTAAACAAACCAACAAAAATAGCATGTAAGTTGTAAGCTATTCTTTTCACCCTTCCACTTAATCCTCGTCACCCATTCCCTTCCCTCCCTCAAGCAAACGTTCTCCTTTCTTTTATCGGCCAACATCGTGCTGAAATTCGTCCCCGGCATCTGTGGTGTAGAGATTAAGCGCTTCGCTTTCGCACGCAGGAGACCGGAGTTCGATTCCCGAGTGGGGAGAAAATTGTTGTCGAGTATCTCGGTCTTTCTACTGAGATACTGTATCCCTCTCGGCCCGAGTTGACACAGACAGTCCGGGTCGGAAGCCCGCCTCCTAAATGATCTAAATTGTGTCGATGGGGGGTGTAAAAATCACCAGCATAAAAAAAAGAAACTAATTATTGAAATGTGTCGCATGTGAACATCCAAAGCGCGTGATGTTATTAGCGCGACTGAGAAATACAATCGAAAATGTCTAAGACGTCCACCCACTACCGAGGAGAAAAGTGGCCGTCGTAGAGGTGGGTACCTTACACAGTCTCATTATAATCTAAAGAAAAACACACACACAAAAACCCAACCAGAACAAAAACAAAACAGGCGACAAATGGAGAGAAGCAGGTTGTACAAGTGACTGTCTTATACAGGTGGTCGTTAGAGCAGGCCCGACTTTCGAGGCACACAATACGCCAGGCCAGTAGGAGTTGACAACAAAACGCACATCTGAGACGTGTACCGGTAGAGAGTACCATCTGCACGCCACAAGTTCACTAGATATATAAGATCTTTGTATTGGCCACGCCACGAAAAATGACGCGATTCAACAGGTCTCTGTTCATTTTAGTAAGAGTTTTACGGCACTTGCAACGCACTGAGGTCATATAAGTGCCGAAGATTAGAGGTGTTACAAGAGAGTAACAAACACAAAAAAGAAGCAGGGGAGATAAGGACGATAGATGTTTGATAGGAAAGAAGAAGCAAACCACACCATAGCACCCGCCAACCAACCACTCCAACTGTGCGAGGAACACACAATATGGCATCAGCAGGAGCCGACGACAACAAAACGCACATCCGAGACGTGTACCGGTAGTAGAGGAGAGCCATCTGCACGCCACAAGTTCACTAGATATAGAATCTATATGATCTTTGTATTGGCCGGGCCACGAAAGATGACGCGATTCAACAGGTCTGAGTGCAAACACTGGATATATGTTCACTCTGGAGGTGCGTAATTATGT
>NW_004797894.1:377093-378786 GCF_000002075.1 Aplysia californica | reverse complement strand
CTTTGGCGTCTCGTTGGAATGTCGACGTACTGGGTCAAGTTGGGTAGGGCGGCGTTAAGAGTACAGCTGTTGAAGTCACCGGTTGTAAAAATAGCCGCGTCAGGAGATTTTGTAGTTTGGTTGTGAATGAGGTCGGATAGAGTATCGGTGGCAATATATCTATCTATCTATCTATCTATCTATCTATCTATCTATCTATCTATCTATGTATATATGTCGCTGTCTGTCTATCTGTCTGTCTGCCCCCCCCCCTTCTCTCTCTCTTTCTCTTTCTCTCTCTCACTCTCTCTCTATCTCTCTATCTCTCTCACTGTGCGTATGTGTGTGTGTGTGTGTGTCTGTGTGTGTATGTGTCTGTGCGTGTGTGTGTTTCTCCAGTACATCTGTCCCCACAGACTGCAGACACTGACAATCTTAACGAACCTGTCAACTGACGGGAACAGCAGGGAACGTTTGCAAATCAGGTAGAGTGGGGGGGGGGGGGGCAGAGAGAGCCAGAAAGAGAAAAGGGCAACAAGCGAGATTTGAAAAGACATTTATATCGGGTAAACGAGAAGCACATTGACACAGTGGGGCTCTATCAAAGAGCCAGGAAGGAACAAGAATTGACGGGATCTGAACGTAAAAAAGGGGGTAGGTAGGGGTTCACTAGGTCTACACAAACGAACGCAGGGGTGTACAGACTCAAGAGATTCGCAAGAAATGACGTGAAGAGGAGCAGTAGGAGCTAAAAAATTATTTATTTTTTAATTACATAAAAGGCACATGCTGAGATATGATTTAGTTTTAGTAAGAGTTTTACGCAATTGCAACACAATAAGGCCATAATAAGTGACGAAGATTATAGGTGTTACAAGAGGGTAACAAACATAAAAAACGAGGAGAGATCAGAATGATAGATGTTTGACAGGAAAGAAGGAGCAAACCACACCAGAGCACCCGCCAACCATCCACTCACTAGGTCTACACAAACGAACGCCGGGGTGTTTAGACTCACGAGACCCGCTGAAATGACGTAAAGTTTAAATACAACGGGGCTATCCCGAAAAATGCTGTTTTGAGAAAACCGAAGGTAAAGTTTTCACCCCTTATTCAGTTTCATTAAAACACAAGGAGAGTTTTCTCTATAACCAAATAAATATACACACCAAAGAAACCAAAATATCTCCTATAGGTAAAGCAATGTCCACCTCTGATGTAGCTCAAGATTTCTGGAAACCCCCGAAATCTGGATTAGCCCGCTTGTCCTTAAAAGCGACCATTATTGTGTAACTAACTGCCTCTGCTAACAGCGAGCCGCCACGATATCGGCCACGTTTCATAAGGAACTGAATAGGGCGATAGTATTCCTTTAAAGAAGTGGAAGGAGCAGGTCACCGACTTAACTACCCTCGTGGGTGACTGGCGGCCGCTCTGGTGTGGTCTGCTTTTTCTTTCCTATCAAACATCTATCGTCCTTATCTCCCCTTCTTCTTTTTTATGTTTGTTACTCTCTTGTAACAACTCTAATCTTCTGGCGCTCATATGACCTTATGCAGTTGCAAGCGCCGTAAAACCTCCACTAAAAATAAAACTACCCTCAGAGTGGAAAGACAAAGTGGCCGAACTCATCGTCTGTATGCGTATGAGCATACTGTTCACGAGAGTGCACACGCGTGTGTGAGAGTCTCTGTGTGTGTGTGTGTGTGTGTGT
>NW_004797894.1:369999-375198 GCF_000002075.1 Aplysia californica | reverse complement strand
GGGGGGCTGCCCCCTGTAACCCCCCAGATTTTTTTTTACTTGGTCTAGAGGCACAAAGCATTTTGATTGGCCCATCTCCGTCGGAGACGTCTCCGAATAGATACTGCGTCCTGAAGAGAGGCGCTGACACTTGACAGTGAGAAAATAGAATGAATAACTCCCCCGTGCTATGTGTGGACACAAGCACGTCTTTACTGCGACTCAAACTGATGTCTGTGCGTGCCCCTGTACTTGAGTTCTCTTTTAGCTTTAGTAAGTGTTTTACGGCACAATAAGGTCATATGAGCGCCAGAAGATTAGAGGTGTTACAAGAGAGTAACAAACACAAAAAAAGAAGGAGGGGAGATAAAGACGATAGATGTTTGATAGGGAATAAGAAGCAAACTACACCAGAGCACCCGCCAACCACCCACGTCCTGAAGAGCGGCGCTGACACTTGACAGTGACCAAATAGAATGACAAACTACTCCCCGATGCTATGTGCGGACACAAGCACGTCATTGTTACAACTCAAACTGCTGTCTGTGTGTGCCCCTGTACTTGAGTTCTCGGAGTGGGAAGTCCACCCACAGCAGTCTTGATAATTGACTACCATAGAAATACAAAGTTATATCTCACATTTTAAAAAATAGTTTTAGTGAGTGTATTACGGCACTTGCAACACAATAAGGTCATATAAGTGCCGAAGATAAGAGGTGTTACAAAGAGTAATAAACACAAAAAAGAAGGAGGGCAGATAAAGACGATAGACATTAGATAGGAAAGAAGAAGCAAACCACACCAGAGCACCCACCAACCACCCGCTTGAGTTCTCGGAGTGGGAAGTCCACCCACAGTCAGCAATCTTGATAATTGGCTACCTTAGAAATACATAGTTGTATCTCATATTTTTGGCTGCTTTGAGTTACTAAAACAATGAGGTAAGAAACCAAAAGTAATGTTCCATAATATGCTGTATCAAAATCATAAGATTATTTGGAGTCGTTACCAAGAGGCGTTGTTTGAAAAAGCTTGAAGTGTAGTAAAACTCAAAATCTTTTAATGTCAAATTTCTCAAATCTAGGTACTGAGCAGATAGAACTTTGTAATTCTAGGACTGCGAAATGTGTAATTAAAGATCGTTATCATATGAAAGGCTGCTATATATTGTTATTCTTATTGTAAACGTTTTACGTCTCTACAGACACAATTTAGATTATATTTCAACAGGCCGCCTCCTTCTACCGTGTCCTGTCTTGGCCACCAGGACCTAGTGGAACACAGCATCCCAGCACACAGATAAAACACTCCAGTAACCCTATCCGTACGCCATGGGGTCATTTTGTACCCCCGGGGTTGTATTCCTCACATTTTGGAATACTTCTAGTGAGAAAATCTCTTTGAAACTTTCAGTATTCCTCAAAAAATTATTTTGACAGACTGTTATGCAAAGCCCACGGATATGATTAACGAGTAAATTTCCTCTTTGGAAAGTGGTGGCACAGAGTTCCCCACGTCGTATGGATACGATAGTAAAAGACGACGTACGGATAGGGTAAAGAAAAACAACAACAACAACATTCCCACGCAGGAATCGAACTGGCACACTCTGCACAAAACGGACAACATGCTAACCACCACACCATAAATAATATGAATCAGACAATGAGGAGCACAAAAAAGTAGAAAAGTTCTTAATGCCCGTGAAGCATGTTTTGTCCTCCAATAAACACAATTCTCAACTGATTCAGAAGGCAGACTGCTCCGACCTTGCCTCTCTCAGGGTCACATGTGCCGACGTTTGGACACGCCCTATGAGAGCGACGGAGAGACACTTGATGAAATTCCATCCCATCGAGCCCGAGTCATTCGTAAACAAGGCCAAGAGATTGAGCCACGGCACAGCAGACACCCAGTGGACAAAATAACAAGGTTCAAGTGGTCGAAAAGAAAAGAAAGGAAAAAAGGAAGGAAGGAAGGAAGGAAGAAAGAAAGAATGAAAGGAAGAAAGAAAGAAAGAAAGAAAGAAAGAAAGAAAGAAAGAAAGAAAGAAAGAAAGAAAGAAAGAAAGAAAGGAAGAAAGGAAGAAAGGAAGAAAGAAAATAAACGACATGCAAGTGCCTGCATTCAGATTCTGTCATTTCGATCAGAGACCTAGCAACGTAAACGAGACAGTACAGCTTGGACGAGACCGCGAATCTGACCAATCCCGTGGTTAGTTAGTGTTAGTAGAGGTTTTACGGCACTCGCAACTGCATACGGTCATAATATGAGCGCCATAAGATAAGAGGAGCTACAAGAGAGTAACAAACATAAAAAAGAAGAAGGACAGATAAGGAAGATAGATGTTCGACAGGAAAGAAGAAGCAAACCACACCAGAGCACCGCCAACCAATCCCGTGGCAAAAGGAACTGGGGCGGTTAAGTCAAACAGGCATGGCTGATATTAAGATTTACATTACTACGTCTCTGTTTCGATGGAACAACATACATGAAAAAAAATCACTAAGTCAACATGGAACTGAGTAACCGACAGTAATAGCAGATTCTTTGCAACAAACGAGAGCTGTGCAAGATAATGTTACCCTGCCTCGCCGCAGTCTACAAAAATTAGCTATGATATTGTGAACACGGCTGGAATTCAGAACTCTCTCTCTCTCTCTCTCTCTCTCTCTCTCTGTCTCTCTCTCTCTCTCTCTCTCTCTCTCTCTCTGTGTGTGTGTGTGTGTGTGTGTGTGTGTGTGTGTCTCTCTCTGTGTCTCTCCCCCCTCCCTCTCTCTCTCTGTTTATCCATCTATCCATATATCTATCTCTCTAACACACAGTCTCTGTCTTGCATGGTGATTCTGTGTATGCACCCAAAGAACCGTCTTTTGAATTAATACAGGGCCAAAACAGAAAAAGCTTTCTTGCTGGATCAGGATTTAAAAAAAACAAGATTTTTTGTTTGGTCGCTGGCTTGCAGAAGTGCCATGAAATGTCTCAAAGTAAATTAATAAATGGTTGCTTTTTAGGACAAGCGGGCTAACCCTGATGTTGTGGGTTTCCAGAAATCTTGACCTACACCAAGAGTGGGCATTGCCCAACCTATAGGAGAAGTTTGGTTTCACTGGTGTGTATATTCGTTTGGTTAAAGAGAAAACGGTCCTTGTCTTTTAATGGAACTAAATAAGGATCTAAAAACTTTACCTTCGATTTTCTCAAAACAGCATTTTTCAGGATAGCCCCCTAGTGCTTAAAAGCACTAACTATTGTTATTAATAATATCATTACCTGAATGCAGACCGGAGAATATCTTAAGACTGGTATGAACATGCCAGAAAAACAAGAGGGTATGTGTGCGTGCGTGTGGCGGGGGTGTTGGAGCTATCACCGACTGTGAGCAAACATAGGCCCGAGACAGCCCACACGTGCGTGGTAAGTCAGACGGCTAATCAACTGTGAGCGCTAATTACTTTACTAAGAAACTACGACGTTCGTGGAAGGAGCGGACACACAGACCGAACGTGGGGAACAGGGAAGACGATGGGTGACAATCTGAGGAAAGCAGAGAACAATTATAAATGGCGAGAGCTGGTTTTCACAAGCAGTGGTGCCCCCACGATTGCCCCAACCACGGGATAGAAGAAGAAAAAGATCTTTCCATGCGTGCCAAATCCCCAGTGCACTCTGCTCCAACAACGCTCTAATGAATCACCGCTCGTGTGAGTAGTGAGTAGATGGAGCGGCGCCTCAAGAAATAATGTTATTCAGACACTTCATCATAGCTGGTGCACATTAACTCTTTGTAAACGGTGCAGATACATTTTTCTTTGTCCAACAGCAGACCAAAGGCCATGTTGTGGTACATTCCGAACTATTGTTTTAGTAAGCGCTTCACGGCCCTTGCAGCACAATTATATCATATGAGTGCCGAAGATTAGAGGTGTTACGGGAGAGTAACAAACGCAAACCACATCAGAGCACCCGCCAACCACCCACTTTTCGAACTATACTGACAGCACAAATCGGAAACACGAATTTGTACACTTTACAGCATGTGTGTTGTACTTTGACCGTTTAAATTTCAGGTAAAGAAAGTCTAACTGAAACATCTGTGTGAATAACGGAGTCATCCTTCTTGATTTTTATAAAGTGACCCAGAAGCACAAAACAGAGCGTCTCCAAACGTTGTTGAAATACTAGAATGGGCGTTCTCTAAGAGTTAGTTTTTTAAAAGTTTTAGTAGAGGTTTTACGGCGTCAGAAGATTAGAGGTGTTACAGGAGAATAACAAACATAAAAAAGAAGAAGGGGAGATAAGGACGATAGATGTTTGATAGGAAAGAAGAAGCTGCAAACCACACCAGAGCACCCGCCAACCACCTACTTTCCAAGAATTATTTAATTTTAATACGCTGTCAGATCCCACAAGGCCACTGGCATAAAGCCTTCCTTCATAACCACACAGAGACTTTGACGTGCACGCACTTCCTTGCACAGCTGAGTAGCGGTAAACATCCCCAAGACACGTCACGTCCATAGCCTGAAGGGCAAGTCATCTCAGGTTGGGGAATGAGGAGTGCTTTGTTGGAACAAATCAAAATGGAAAAAGAAAAAAAAGAAAACGAATGGAAAAAAAGAAAACAGAAAATGCGAGCTCGTGTGTGTGTGTGTGGGGAAGTGCCTGCATTCAGATTCTGTCATTTCGATCAGAGACCTAGCAACGTAACCGAGACAGTACAGCTTGGACGAGACCGCGAATCTGACCAATCCCGTGGTTAGTTTAGTTTTAGTAGAGGTTTTACGGCGCTCGCAACTGCATAAGGTCATATGAGCGCCAGAAGATAAGAGGTGCTACAAGAGAGTAACAAACATAAAAAAGAAGAAGGACAGATAAGGAAGATAGATGTTCGACAGGAAAGAAGAAGCAAACCACACCAGAGCACCGCCAACCAATCCCGTGGCAAAAGGAACTGGGGCGGTTAAGTCAAACAGGCATGGCTGATATTAAGATTTACATTACTACGTCTCTGTTTCGATGGAACAACATACATGAAAAAAAATCACTAAGTCAACATGGAACTGAGTAACCGACAGTAATAGCAGATTCTTTGCAACAAACGAGAGCTGTGCAAGATAATGTTACCCTGCCTCGCCGCAGTCTACAAAAATTAGCTATGATATTGTGAACACGGCTGGAATTCAGAACTCTCTCTCTCTCTCTCTCTCTCTCTCTCTA
>NW_004797894.1:368292-369823 GCF_000002075.1 Aplysia californica | reverse complement strand
TAGATAGATAGATAGATAGATAGATAGATAGACAGAGAGAGAGATCGAGAGAGAGAGAGAGAGAGAGAGAGAGAGAGAGATGGAAGGAGAGGTGTAGGTACATACAAAAAGATTTAGAGTGTGTTTGAGAGAGAAAAGGGGAGGAAGTAAGAGGGTTCAATTTAAAAGGAAGCTAAAATCACACTGATCGATGACATAACTCACTATTTATTTATATAATCTCTCGTCACACACAAATAAATAAATGAATTTTTAAAAATTAATTATTTAATTAATTAATACATTAACCAATCAATCATTTAGTATATAAATAGCTATAACAAGCAGATACCAAAGGGGAAAAAATCACGTATTAGCTTGTTTTTTTCAAACAGTGCCATCTTGACGCTGTAAACCAGAAATTACGGCCACGATATTTCAAACCAATTCTATTACACTCGATTATTAGTTTTAGTTTTAGTAAGAGTTTTACGGCGCTCGCAACTGCAAAAGGTCATATGAGTGCCGAAGATAAGAGGTGTTTCAAGAGAGTAACAAACACAAAAAAAGAAGGGAGGGGAGATCAGGACGACAGATGTTTGGTAGGAAAGAAGGAGCAAACCACACCACAGCACGCGCCAACCACCCACACTCGACTATTAAATTGTAGACTTTTTGAAAGAAAAAACAACCCGGAAGGTGGTGTACGTACTGGGGTTATGAGGGCTTGAGGGCACGACCCCTCCTGGTGCGTTTTATACATTTCCGACACTTACTAAAAGTCACCCCAGATACACGAGTTTCATCACTGAAACATGACGTCAATATTATAAGCATACTGGAAATGCAATGAAAAAAAAACTACATACACCCCCTCCCCACCTCACACACATACACACTTTTCCCAACCCCCCCCCAAGAAAAATGGGGAAAAAATCCAAGCTCGTAGGAGAGATGTATGATTGGTACAACTGACTCACAGACGAGAGCAAAATCTTTCAGCTAAGCGCAGACATGATCAAATAGAAGATTCTTGCGTATGTAAAATAGGAAAGCAAAACAGAGCAGATTAAACCAAAAAAAGAAAACAACACAAAAAACAAAACAAAAAACCGCCAGAAACTAAAAGATCGCAAAATGAAAGGGAAGAAAAATAAAATTAAAAAACAACACATTTTCCCAATGTGGGGGTAAAGATGAGGACGGGGGATTTATTTCCTATCTTGAACGAGTGCGAGTCCCAAAAACAGTGTTCTCGACGAGGAAAACCATGCGAATGGCACGCGCGCAGGTTGGCCCAGGCGTGCTTGGAGGCTGCCCCAATACAAAAGACGCTTTTGTGAATGTTCAGGGTTTCATTTAGCTGCGAGCCCGTCTTCGGGTGGGTTATCACGGCAACAAGGGGAGGACCCCTGCGCCAAGTCAGTCATCTCTCTCTCTCTCTCTCTCTTTCACTCTTTCTCCCTCTCTCTCTCTCTCTGTCTCTCTCTCTCTATCTCCTTTCCCTCTCTCTCTCTCTCTTCCTCTCTCCCCCTTCTCTCTCTTTCTCTCT
>NW_004797894.1:366468-367536 GCF_000002075.1 Aplysia californica | reverse complement strand
TGTGTGTGTGTGTGTGTGTGTGTACGTGTGAGCAAGTTAGCATGAAAGTGTAAGCATGTATGTAAAGAAAGTGCACGCGAACAAATGTGCACGAGCGGGTGAGCATGTGCGTGCAGCTGTGATCAACTGATCATACAAGAGTGCAGGCAGCCAGATTATAATCCTATTATCATAACCGTCTTCGTACCCAAACGCGTCCGCACAATACTGGCATTACACAGCATGGCCTCACATAAAAATAAAATAGACAAACGAGTGCTCGTAGTACCATCAAACTTCAGCACTATTGGTCTGTTTGTTTTGTAAAGTAAAGAAGAAGGACCTACCAGTGGCGCCCTTTAACTACTCGCCTTTAGTACTCCCAACCAAAACACATTACACGTGCACTGCGTTTGCCACTCATCCTCACCTCACCTGTCTTCACTTTTCTTTTCCTTTTTACCCGGGGGGGGGGGGCGCAGCGGACCCCCGAGAGAGAGAGAGAGAGAGAGAGAGAGAGAGATTAGTGAATAGTAAATTGGGTTTTTGAGAAGTTCAATAATGAGGAACACATCGACAACATAACATAAAGACAAAAGGGGAAAGTAAAGACGTACGACCGACCAGCGGCGCTCTCAAAATGAAAAAGTACTTTTATTTTACTAAGAATTTTACGGCATTTGCAACACAATAAGGTCATAAAAATGCCGAAGATTACAGGTGTTACAAGAGAGTAACAAACACAAAAAGGAGGGGAGATAAAGACGATAGATGTTTGATAGGAAAGAAGAAGAAAACCACACCAGACAGAGCACCCGCCAACCACCCACGAAAAAGTATTTCCAAAAGAAAAGTAAAAAGAAAAAAAAGGTACCCTATGAACACAAGCTTGCGGTTTCAAGTATGACAGCTCAGTATTTTGCCTCAAAGCAGCATCTACCATTAGCGGCCTCGTAAAACACTCCTATTTCTAAACGCATAAAAACGACACGATTGGCTCCAAAAGGTGGCGTTCTCACAAGGGCCACTTTGTAAGAGAAAACTTCAAGACTTGGCCAAAGTGAAGAGAGAGAGAGAGAGAGAGAGAGA
>NW_004797894.1:363810-365750 GCF_000002075.1 Aplysia californica | reverse complement strand
CCAAAAAATACTGCAACAAGGAGAACCTAACCTTTGTCTGCCATCCCGAAACAATTTGCCGACATATTGAGAGTGTTTTAGGCCGGCTTTAACGGCCACTGGCCCGCCAATTACCTGCACCGCCTGGCATTCACATCACACGAACATCCCTGCAGACTAACAGACTTTACAGACTTACAGTTTCCAGCCCTGCCCTGCCCGGCCCGCGGTAGCGGGATGCGGATAAAAGAGAACCACGGGACAACACTGGCTAATAACTATTTTACCAGGCGATTGATTACTTATTCGCACACAGGAGGTACAGGCAATGACATCAAAACTAATAAAAATGAGTCCAGAATAGATTATATAAAGCTTAATGAGGAATATCTATCAGACGCTACAACAACCAGCTGATGAAGGAGACAATCTGCCTGCCCACACTGAAATGGACCCTCATGAAGAGGGGCGAGGAAGCATGGAGCAACCCGTCTTCCTAAGGCCCCAGATCTACATCCAAGTATCCAAGTAATAAGGAATGTTTTCCACGTCCGTCTTTGGGACAGGCCAAAGCGAAGAAGAAAAGCACAAAATTTCAATAAAGAGCAAAAAAAAAGACACCCTGTGTCTCTGACACCATATCAATTATCATATCGCTCGCTTCGTCAATAGCAATACCGATTTCCTGTCGACATTCGACTTCAAATAAGTAAAAGTGGAATTCGTCCTCTTTCACACTGCGAATAATCTGTCAACACTGACGAATAAACGTAACCAAATGGGAATGTACAGAGGTGTGATAGATGTGTGATAGGTCCGCCAGTCACTGCTAACAAAGGCAAACCAGAAACACATTGAGGACATTCCAGGGAGTGCTTTCCGGATTTTAAAAAATATTTGTCTCGCATTTACGCCCTTTCCAACTCGAGCTTTAAAGACTTTGAAGACAGATAGGTCTACGTCAACTTTAATGTCAAATAAAATAAAAACTGTTATAATGGCCTTCGCAAGAAGAATTTACTTCGTTTTAGTCAGACAAATAAACCCAATACGGAACCGTCGGTTTCTATGAATTTGAGCGAGTCTTACTTTTAGCAAGACTTAAACGGCACTTGCAATATAAAAAGGTCTGTTAGTGCTGAAGAATCCAGGTGTAACTATAGAGTAACATACAAAAGAAAGATGGATGAGAGATAAGGGCGGAAGACATTTGATAGAAGAGAAGGAACAAACCACACCAAAGGTTCCGCCTTGAGTGAGTCTAAGTAAAGAGAAGCACATCGACACAATAACTAGCATTAAAAGCTAGGGGGAAAAGGTAAGACAGGCACGAGGAAAAAACAGGGAGGACGCCACTGATATTCCTTCTTCTTTTCAGTGGCGTCCTCCAACCACCCGTGTATCTGCGTGCCCGAAAAAAACCGACTTACGAACTCGTCAGAAAAGTGAAGACGACAGACACGGTGGACGCAGCTGGTAAGACTCGCTTCCATCCTATGGAAACCTCTCCATCCAATACTTTGACGATATTAATGCAATATAAGTCTCATGCCTCCACCAAAGGGTTGTTTGTTTATTGGAAGAAAGAAGAACCTCGACACAATAATGGTAATTAAAAATGGTATGGGTTTAACGCCCCTATCAACACTATTAGGTTATTTATGGTCATTAAGTGCATGAAAAAAATAACAAAGAGAGAAAACAATAGAAGGGAAGAAAAAGGAAGTAGGGCCTACCAGTGACGACCTACAACCGTAATAATTACTTTCTCAGTTAATATTATGCTCATTCCAGTTTCCCGTAACAGTCTTCAAGGCACAGAACGCGTCAGCTAATACATAATTTACAGTTAGAGAAAGGGAGGGGGGAGGAGAGAGAGATATACAGGGAGAAAAACACAGAGGGAGCGAGAGAGACAGAGGGAGAGACAGAGAGAGAGAGACAGACAGAGAGAGAGGGGG
>NW_004797894.1:362243-363353 GCF_000002075.1 Aplysia californica | reverse complement strand
TCTCTCTCTCTCTGCCTGTTTTCTGTCTGTCAGTCTGTCTGCCTCTCTGTCTGTCTGTCCGTCTGTCTGTCTGTCTGTCTGTCCGTCCGTCCGTCTGTCTGTCTGTCTGTCTGTCTGTCTGTCTGTCTGTCTGTCTGTCTGTCTGTTTCACCTTTCCTCCTCCCTCTCCCTCCAAGGTGAGAAAGTACAAGCTAGAGAACTGAAAGGAAGTAGCCAGCACGTTAGACTAACTAGTGTTATCTCTTTGAGTCTGTGGTACATGAGTTTGTACACACACATTGACCCAATAACGGTCTTTTAGACGAACTAGTGTTAGTTAAAGACAGGCAGAGAAATGAAGAAGTAAGAGCAGCTATCGTCATTGAGTCCTGCCTGCATTACATAGAAAGACAGAATAAAATGGTTTGGCCACCTGTTATGTAAGTCACCTGGCCAACCAGTCTCAAGAGCCTACAACACTAAGCACTCAGGCTATAAAGGAAGAGGATGGCCACGCAAAAGGTGGATCGAGGGTGTCAAGGAAACCCTGAGAAAACATAATAGCACAACTGAAAGAGCTGCGGAGCTGGCCTACCATAGAAAACTGCATCTCCGCTCGACACTAAACGGCAACAGAGGATGAAAAAGTAAAAGTAAAGTGTTATCTCTTTGAGTCTGTGGTACAGTTGGTACACGTGCATTGACCCAAAAACGGTCTTTTAGACGAACTAGTGTTATCTCTTTGAGTCTGTAGTACACTTTGTACACGTACAATGACATCATAACGGTCTTTTCACGCAGGGAAAAGTAAGACTAACAGACAGAACCAACAGAAGGAAAGGAAAGAAGTGCACATGCATAGCTAGCTGCCAACTTTTAGTTTAGTGTTAGTACTAGTTTTAGGGCATTTGTAACATAATAAGGTCATATAAGTGCAGAAGAATAGATAAGGTGTTACAAGACAGTAAGATACACAAAAAAGAAGGAGGGGAGAATAAGGACGACAGGACGTTTGATAGGAAAGAAGGAGCAAACCACAACAGACACGCACAAACCACCCACGTTGTCTGTTCGAATTAAGTTGAAATAGAAGCACATTGACAATAAAACGTTAATTTTGGAACTGGGGGG
>NW_004797894.1:358981-362141 GCF_000002075.1 Aplysia californica | reverse complement strand
CCAGTAACATAACAAAGCATTACGTCACAAAAACTGCAACCAACTCCTCTCCACGCAACAGACACACAAACCACGTCCCTCGTTCCGATGCACCTAGTTCCGATGCACCTCGTTCCGATGCACCTAGTTCCGATGCACCTAGTTCCGATGCACCTAGTTCTGATGCCAATTCGTTGCGTACAACTTTAATTAGATGCACCTGGTTTTATAACAATATTTGCTGCCATTGCATAATCCGTGCCCTTCTCCACTTCTGTGGGCTCCCAAATCTCGACGAGGCATCTTCCCCACATAAAAAGTCAACACGCTTTGATCTGTGTCTACCAACACCAAGACGTTCATCGAAGCTGTTTCTCCACAGGTAAATCAAAGCCCCCACCCCCCACCCTCACCCCGTCCCTACACACATCCGATATCCGGGTACTGATCATCGGATTATCACCTCAGCAACACACGACAGAATTGATAAAGGAGCCCTAGATGCCATGACAGCCAAGAAGGAAAAGAAGGCTGAAAAATGTCTATGATTTGCCCTTAACTGTAGGTTTAGTAAGAGTTTCGTTTTAGTAAGTTTTAGTAAGAGTTTTACGGCACTTGCAACAAAATAAGGTCATATAAGTGCCGAAGACAAGAGGAGTTACAAGAGGGTAACAAACACAAAATAGTAGGAGGAGAGATAAGAACGATAGATGTTTGATAGGAAAGAAGAAGCAAACCACACCACAGCACCCGCCAACCATCCACTGTAGTAAGAGTTTACGGCACTAGCAACACAAGTGGGACACAGTATAGACAAATCCTTCATAACGGGGTGCCCTCTAAATAGAACCCAGAGTTCTTGCATATCACAAAAACCCTCACGGGACGCCCCCATAACATTCCCAGTGTCCCAAACAGAAGTTAGAATTCTTACCCATGATCAAGGGAACGCCAAAACACGCGACTTTCACCAAACCACACTCTTGTGGCTAGGCCAAGGACAGACACCAAGAACGTCCTGGGAACACCACACCCGTGACTTTCACTAAAAATGAACTCTTGTGGTAAGGTCAAGGGCAAATACAAAGATCCGGTACCTAGCGATATTGAAACATGACTCGTGTACAACCCACGGACAAGGTAACAGCTCTTGGTGTGACGAGACAGATATCCATGATACCAAGGAACCAAATGACTACGTAAAAAAAAAAAATCCTGAATTGCTCGGACCCTATGGATATAGACACGCAGTAACTCAAAATTTATTAATCATATTGTATATCATCCATTACCGGTACATCTTGTCGCAAAATTAGTTTCATATAAAGTGCAAAATCCATACAATTTCCAGAAATCTGGATTTCCGTATTTGTCCGGAAAATCGACAACTCTGACGACAACCTATCAATCACGTCTTTCTTTTCCTAATTCTGTCTCGACTTCTGAACCTCACTGCGTCTTTCCTTGTATAAGTGTTTTACGGCACTTGCAACACAATGAGGTCATATAAGTGAGAAGATTAGAGGTGTTACAAGAGAGTAACAAAAAAAAAAAAAAAAAAGAATGAGGGGAGATAAAGACGATAGATGTTTGATAGGAAAGAAGAAGCAAACCACACCAGAGCACCCATCAACCACCCACTGCGTCTTTCCGACAGAAATGACGCCAGACTGCTTGAATTTAGTCCCGAACCATGACGAAGCAAAACCCGTGACTTTCACCGAAACTGTTATTCCAGTTGTTCGACCAAGGGCAAATACAGAGATCCGGAATCTACAAATACAGGAAGGGCCAACACAGAAACAGATGGGCATGATTGTAGGTAGAAAGAGTCTGAGAAGAAGCCACGGGGGGTAAGAAAATACCGTTATTATCATCAGAAGAGACGGTGGCATTTAGTCCACAATATGGCACTGTAAACAAGACATAGGTCGGCTCGAAAACCGCGCGGTGAGAGGATTGTGTAATGTAAAAACGGGAGGTGGGAGGAAAGGAAAGACTGAGTAACTCGAGACAGTTACTTGTCGCTAACACTGGGATCCAGTCTTCACACTCACGTACGCACTATCCGCGCTTTAAATATTTGGAGGCAAACCATGTCTGATTTGGTTGACGCACACTTTCGTATACTTTCGCACCACCACCACCACCACCACCACCAGATCTGCGACAGATATCGGCGATCATGGTTCTCCATTCATTCCTTTGCTCGGATGCTCTAAAAAAAAAGCTACGTTCCCCTGATATTTCCCGTTACCCGTTTGTTTACGTTCCCTAAGTAGGTTGCTCTGGGCCTACCCCTTCCTCGTTTGCCTTCAATTTTGCCAGTGAGAGCTAGATGTTCAAGACCCTTATGTCTATTCAAAAGTCCCAAAAACTGCATTTGTCGTTTCCTGATTGTTTTTAACAGTGAGCGTCCCACGTGGGCTTCATCACTATCAATAAATTAATGCTTTCTGCCCATCTTGACAAACATCACAAAGCCGATGTCAACTTCTTAAAAACACTGCACGAAGAAGGGATGACAAAATTTTATTGAAGAAGTGTTACGCTCCTATCGACACTATTTTAGCACATTTAGGAGGCGAACTACTCGGACCCTGTCTGTCAGGAGTCAACCCGGGCTGAGAAGGATACAGCACCATAACAGAAAGACGGAGACACCCAATATACACCCCCCCCCCCCTTCATCCCACACTCAACCCAACCCCCAGCGGGAATCGAACTCACGTCTTCTGTGTACGACGGGAAAGCGCCTGGCCGATACACCATCGACACCGTTTCTTTTTTTTAGTAGAGGATCTACGGCGCTCGTAACTGCATACGGTCAAATGAGTGCAAGAAGATTAGAGGTGTTACAAGAGAGTAACAAACATAAAAAACAAGAAGGGAAAATAAGGACGATAGATGTTTGATAGGAAAAAAGGAGCAAACCACACCACAGCACCCTCCAACCACCCACACACTGCTTCAAAAAATGGGGAGTCAAAAAGCACTTCAAGAAGAAAGATGCACAACCGATCAATAACCATGGTGGTCTTTCAAACTGATGGACAGAAACTAAAAACTGTGTGCAAACACCTTTCGTTACATCGGCGCGATGAGTGAGGCACTAAATCTGACATCTGCACTAGACTTGAAGCACCACACACAAAAAAGTTCCTGTCCAGATGAAAATGAG
>NW_004797894.1:355705-358881 GCF_000002075.1 Aplysia californica | reverse complement strand
TCGCGAATGTGGCTGCGTGATAAAAATCGAAGACGATTATTTAAGGTACGACGAAGAGAACCAGGTGATCTCACGGGCCTACACTGTCAACTCTTTTTTTAAAATTGTAAATGATCGCTTTTAAGAACAAGGGGGCTATCCCGAAAAATGCCGTTTTGAGAAAACCGAAGAAAAAGTTTTGCCCTTTGTTCAGTTTCTTTAAAAGACTAGGAGAGTTTTCTCTATAACCAAACAAATATACACACCAATGAAACCAAATTTCTCCTATAGGTAGGGAAATGCCCACTTCTGGAGTACATCAAGATTTCTGGAAACCCCCGAAATCTGGGTTAGCCTGCTTGTCCTTAAAAGCGACCAAATGGCAATGCATATTTTACGTCTCCATCAACGCAATTTAGACAAGACCAATTGCTTCGTAACCTAAATTAGATTACAAGCCAGGCGTAGTTTGGTGAGTCAGTCCCAGAGGCGGTTCAACAGGAGGTCAAGCCGCACACACTGTGTGTTTGCTCCGTTCACCCCACTCGTAGAGTTCGGTGAGTACACGACATGACGGAACTTGTGGGGTACAGTACCCCCAACAAGGTTCACAACCACTAGTTTTTCTTCTTTTTTTTGGGAGGGGGGGGGGGTCGTAAGAGTTTTACGCACTTGCAACACAATAGGGTCAAATAAATGTCGAAGATTAGAGGCGTTACAAGAGAGTAACAAACATAGAAAAGAAGGAGGAGAGATCAGGACGATGGATGTTTTGATAGATAGGAAAGAAGGAGCAAACCACACCAGAGTACCCGCCAACCACCCAATAAGTGAGCCAGTCCCAGAGGTTCAACAGAGGTCAAGCCGCACACACTGTGTGTTTGTTCCGTTCACCCCACTCGAAGAGTTCTGTGAGTACACATGATGGAACTTACGGGGTTCAGTACCTTCAGCAAGGTTCACAACCACAGGTGTACACCGTCTAAAAAGTCCGCTGTTTCGACTCATAAACATTCAATGCCAACTCGTACGCCCTGGTGTCATTTTATACCCCTGGGGTTGTATTCTTCAAATTTTAGAATACTTCTAGTTCGAAGATCTCTTTGAAACTTTCAGTATTTCTCAAAAAATCATTTCGACAGACTGCTATGCAAAGTGTAGGGATCGGATTAACGAGTAAAATTTCTCTTTAGAAAGTGGTGTCACAGAGTTCCCGACGTGGTATGGTTACGATAGTAAAACACGACGTACGGATAGGATTTTAACGGCAGGAAGACATAGTATGGGGACCATGTTAACGCCAGCTATCTTCAGGCCTAGGATACCCGATTCTCTTTCCTCCGGGTTCATGGCTACGTCCTACTTGGAACACACGCACATACAAATACACATACAGACACACACACACGCGCACACACATACACATACACACACACACACACACACAGACACACACACACACACACACACACAGACACACACACACACACAATTACAACGCACAATTCTGCTTGAAAGGACGTAACGGAACATATTGCATGCAGCATGTAAGCTAAAGAAAACTTCTCCAAAAAGGTTGTATAATGGGTAACATCATAGAAACCGAAATAGGACAAAAATATTCTTTCTAAACAACATAAAACTCCTCTATTAAAACAAGAAACAGGGCGTGGTGTGTAGAGTAATTTTACCGCTGCTTCCAGCAAATCCAAGGACATTTGTTCGTTTGTGTGTTTATGGTTGGGGGTTTTTTTCGCTCTATCAATTATTCACCAGTCTTTCAAGTGTTGCACAAATATGTTTGGTGGTTTTGGTTGGGGGGGGAGGGGGTTTCTTGTCTTTTTAAAACACATTTCCTTCAGTAGATAAAAATCACTGTCTTGAGACACAACAGAGTGAAAAATAAATTTCTTCCCAGTTTGTGAATTCTTGGGTGTGCGATGATGTAGGATAAGAGAGCGCTAGTTTTCAACGGGCGAGGAACGAGATCGTGGTTGCAAAAACGGAGATTTACCATTGTTTCTTTGTTTAACCCCCCCCACCCCACCACATACACACAGACACACACACACACACACACACACGCACACACGCGCGCACGCACACACACACACACACACACACACACACACACACACACGTGAAGCAGAATACATTATGTACTCTCTCGGGGATGGGGGAACCAGAACAATACAATTACATTGCGATCATTCTCATTACTCGTTTGAAAACTGCGAGATGAGAGAATACCGACAACACACGGAGTCTCTCTGTCATGTCCGTGAAAGAACAAAACAGAATCAACATTAACCAATAAAAGACAGAAATAGAATTTATAACACAAACATACAAATTCAAAAACAGACCTATATTTATACGCCCAATCTTCCATCCACGCAAATGGGTAAGTAACACAAACGTCCAATTGTCTCTCATCTCTGTTTTTATCAACACAGAAGCCCATTACGGTCTCAGGAGTCGTTGTTATGCGGCATTTAAAATATCAAAAGTTTTAATTAAGAACCAAAATATCCCAGTCTGCCCTCCCTAAGAAGATTCTGGTTTCAGACAGACCTGGGGGGAAAAAACCGTCTTTGGCACTGCGAGTCGTTTTCACAGGGAACTTTGATTTTTTTTAAAGTTTTCGGTAGAGTTTTACGGCACTTGCAATACAACAAGGTCATATAAGTGCCGAAGAATAGATGTGTTACAAGAGAGTAAAATACATTTTAAAAAAGAAGGAGGAGAGATCAGGAAGATAGATGCTTGAACTTGATAGGAAAGAAGGAGCAAATCACACCAGAGCACCCGCCAACCACCCAGGGAACTACGTCCAACATACACATCTAAACTTAGAAGCCGATCTCATGACCTTCATAATGTGTGTGTGTGTGTGTGTGTGTGTGTGTGTGTGTGTGTGTGTGTGTGTGTGTGTGTGTGTGTGTGTGAGCAACGTAATGTGTGTTTGTGTGAGGAACATGATGTGTGTGTGTGTATGTGTGTGTGTGTGTGAGGGACATAATGTGTGTGTGTGTGTGTGTGTGTGTGTGTGCGTGTGTGTGTGTATGCGCGCGTGTGTGTGTGTATGTGTATGTGTGTGTGTGTGTTTGTGTGTGCGTGTGTGTGTTTTTTTGGGACATAATGTGTGTGTGTTTGTGTGTGCGTGTTTGAGTGTGTGTGTGTGTGTGTGTGTGTGT
>NW_004797894.1:342854-355605 GCF_000002075.1 Aplysia californica | reverse complement strand
CACACACACACACACACACACACACATAAATGCAAGAAACATTACGGTAACACTTAGAGAGGAAAAATGTGAAGGAGACAGCACCCATCTGTCTGCAGTGACTGCTATTTCTGTGCTTCTATTTCCGTAGGAGCCTCCAGTCAAAATTCTTGAAACGTTCATTGAATCTCGCAACGCGGACGATTTTCCACATATTTTCTTTCTTCAGGAGTATGAGAGAGAACTGCTGGGTAGAAAGGGGGCAATAACACACAAACACACACACACACACACACACACACACACACACACACACACACACACACCTCGTACCATTAAAATTTACTCAGACAATAATACTCACAACTTTGGGGAAGGTGGTACAAATTTAATCAGGGCAAAATACAGTAGGATCAGCAAGATAGCAGGTCTTAGTCCGTTTTTAATGGTTTTGACGGCTGAGTGTTTTGTAGTTGTTGTTTTTTTTGTGAGAGTTTTACGGCACTTGCAACAAATTAAGGTTATATAAGTGCTTGATGTTAGAAGGGTTTCAGTAGAGCAGTAAGCACAAAAAAGAAGGAGAGATAGGGACGGTTTCATAGGAAAGAAGGAGCAAGGCCACATCTGCGCATATTTGTACCCTCTACTTTTTAGTAAGAGTTTTACGGCACTTGCAACACAATAAGACAAAAGAAACAGACAGACAGAAACAACAGAGGCAAATTAAAGAAGTAGGATCTGCCAGTGGCGCCCTCCAACCACCCGCAACGAGGCCTTGACCTTGGCACTCGTCCCACGTGACCCCCTATTGGAAAGCTTCATGTCTGCTCATACTTGCACCCTCTACTTTTTAGTAAGAGTTTTGCGGCACTTGTAACACAATAAAGTCATAATAAGAGTGCCGAAGATTAGAGGTGTTACAAGAGAGTATCAAACAAACAAAAAAAGAAGGGGAGATAATGACGATAGACGTTTGATAGGAAAGAAGAAGCAAACCACTCCAGAGCACCCGCCAACCACCCACGCACCCTCTACTTCGAAATTCAGAGTTCGGCTCTCAGTATAGAGGCTCTAACTTCACTCACGTTCGGTATGCCGTCCGCCCGTCATTAAAAAGCTCACGCACCTTCAGAATAAATTCCGACCGGGAGTTGTGTGTGAGCTTCGCAAGAGGAGAGGTGGGTCGAAAACTGTGACGGTGCTGAGGGACGTCTTACGACCTTTCTGCACGAACGATAAACTGCACCTGGTGGTGCCAATACAGGAGCATGCTCACGTCAGCGCCCCCACCCACCTAATATCGACACAATAATAATAGCCATAGTGTGCTGAGGACAAAAGCAAGACAGGCTGACCGCAACAAAAAAGGGAGTATTTAATGACATAGAACCTATCAGGAACGCGACTTTTTAAGGCCAGTGTATGATTTGTAAACCAACAGTAACAGCTGAAGCTGAACGACCAATGGAGAGACAGTAATTTTGTTTAAGGGAGAGTGTTACGGCACTTGCATCACAATTACGTCATATAAGTGCCGAAAATATGAGCTGTTAATAAAAAAGAGAAACAAACACAAAAAAGGAGGAACAGAGATAAGGACGATACATGTTTGAAAGGATAGAAAGGGGGGGGGGGGGCAAACCAAAGCACCCGCCAACCACCCACACAGGCAGAGGAAGCAGAAAAGCGTAACACATTACGTTCCGGTTGAGTGTAAGGCACTGGATTCCATAGCTGCACCCAATTCCTGCTTCCAACTATAAATCACCGAGCAGAACTCGCCTGTTATTAGGGTGACAATGAGCGCCATCCGCTGAGTTCATAAAACGCCTGCATAAGTTAAGGGTATTCCACACGCTGCATGGAGATGCTCAAAGGTTAAAATATTCACAAAGCGTTTGTCTCACATTTTTTTTTTCTGGCATGAAAATCTCTCTCTCTCTCTCTCTCTCTCTCTCTCTCTCTCTCTCTCTCTCTCTCTCTCTCTCTCTCTCTCTCTCTCTCTCCCTGTCTCTCTCCCTGTCTCTCTCCCTGTCTCTCTCTCTTTCCCCTTTTCTCTCTTTGTTTACCAATCAATCAATCAATCAATCAATCAATCAAACACGCTATCTATCCCTATCTCACACACATGTCCACGCACTGGCACGTACAAACACACTCAGAAACACACATACACACATACACACAAACACACACATACATGCACACCCACACACACATACTCACACACACACACACACACACACACACACACACACACACACACACACACACACACACACACACACTAGCGCGCGAGTTCGTGAAAACAAAATTAATAGAATTTGTACAATGTAATGATTCCCATTTCGTTAAACCATTAGCAGCAAACGGACATTTTCCCAACTGAAGGTCTAAGTGCTTTACTTTCTTATCAGCCTGACAGCATTACATAATCTCATCTAGACAAAGGTAAGAGAATACTGGAAACTGCCCACATGAAGGCTAATCAGGGAATTGAGAAAAACAGAATATTTCGGCGTGGCATTCGCCAATACGCAAAAAATTAACGTATTCAAATCGGGGCTTCCTCAGCAAAGTGAACATATTATTCCTTCACGATGAAATGCTATCAGAAATTCAAACAAATCTCTTTGAAGTCCATGGAAAACAAACAGTCACCAAAGGTAGCGAAACAGTAGCAAATTAACTTTTTTTTTGTTTTTTGGTCTAATCACTTTACAACAGTCGCTGGTCAAACTAAAATAACCATAATTCTTTCTTTTTTTTATAAGCCAGTCTCTTAATTTTTACTAGAGAATAAACTAGTCAGGATTTTTATATAAACTAGAAGGACCAGGCTCTTAGTGAAATGGACTTTGAAACAATCTAAAACTGCCTGGGTTGTCCCGTTTTCAAAGGTGTAAGTGCAATTATCTGACAAACGTGTGAAAGAGGACACGAAGAAAATATGCCCCTCCACACCCATCTCACAGAAAGAAAATCCCAACACCTCCAACCCTCTTCAAATTAATTCTCCTTAACCCTGAAACCGTGGGAGAATAGAGAGCCAGATTACGCTATGTCAGCACGGTGACAGCCACACCTTGTACACTGACACAGCGTCAATAAAGCGTTAGAGCAGGGTGGTATTGTTATGTGGTTGCTTTTAAGCACAAGGGGGCTATCCCGAAAAATGCTGTTTTGAGAAAATAGAAGGTAAAGTTTTTGCCCATTGTTCAATTTCTTTAAAAGACAAAGCAAGTTTTCCCCAATACCAAACAAATATACACACCAATGAAACCAAACTTCTCCTTTAGGAAGGGCAAAGCCCACTTTTGGTGTAGGTCAAGACTTCTGGAAGCCCCCGAAATCTGAGCTAGCCCGCTTGTCCTTAAAAGCGACCATGTGTAATCAAAGTTGCCGAGATTCTACCCCCAACCCCCTCCCCCCTAGCTGGGAGACTCTTGACAGAAGGTGCGCGTGGCTCTTGGCAAGAGGGTGTGAACTGGGCTCTTGTACTTAGCAAAGTGTGTTCTTGGCCAAGGGAAGAGAAAACGGGAGAGGGAGGAAGCACACACATACACTGAGATTATAGGCTAGATAGACAAGAGACAACATAGTGAAGAAAAGAACAAGGATATATCTACCAGTGGTGCCCTCTAGCCAGCCCCACCCCTGCACCACGACCAGATTTAGGATAACGGTGAAACAGAAAAGACGGAGTAGGGCCACAGCAAACACAAGTGTCTGCCTACTGCCTATCGACAACCCTATCTATTTAAGTGCTCAGATAGTGTAAGTTTAAGAACGTATTATGATTATAGTGACAAACCCATTGACATAGTGACGATCCTGTAACGCAGCGAAAAAAAAAAAAGAGAATGTTTCTAATCTTATTCTAATGTAGGTGTTTCTACGCCCCAGTCGAACAAATTTGGATCATTCAGATGGCGGGCTTCTGACCCTGTCCGTTCCGAGCTAAGAGAGATGATACAACAACATCCCAGCAGAAAGAACCGAAACACTCGACACAAATTCTCACCACTCGGGAACTGAACTGGGTTTTTTAGTTTTAGTTTAAGTAAGAGTATTACGGCACTTGCAACAGAACAAGGTCATATAAGTGCCGAAGATTAACTGTGTTACAAGAGAGTAACAAACACAAAAAAGGAGGGGAGATAGAGACGATAGATTTCTTTTATATAGGAAAGAAGGAGCAAACAACACCAGAGCACCCGCCAACCAGCCACGAACTGGTTTTTGCTGTTACTACAGATTAAGAAACTGCAATAATCATTTTAGTTTTCAAAATGATGGGCTAAGCACTTCTGAATAGCTGGCGGACGATTACCTTAATTGTGCCCCAAAACCCCCAAAGAATAAGCATTAGTTCCGTGAAACCATATAGACGGCGAGCGGGGGGGGGGGGGGGGGGTTGTCTGCTGGACTGCTCGTGAAGATGGTAACATCAAAGATACTATACCCTACCGTAGGCTGTACTATCTTTGGTAACATCCAAGTGCCCTTTCGCGTCTTTCGTTCAATAAAGTGTCGTGTTTCGCCTCCCCCGGTGCCCGCAGAAGCGACGACATCACAGCAAGGACCTTACAACAAACTGTATGACCAAAGATAGTGCAGCCTACTAACCTCCTAGCATCACAGGCAGGACTCTATCCGTACCATGGCGCGACTTGACGCAGCACGCGAAACACGGAAACTTGTAGCACTACAGTTTGTTTTAGTTTTAGTAGAGGTTTTGCGGCGCTCGCAACTGTATAAGGTCATATGAGCACCAGAAGATTAGAGGCGTTACAAGAGAGTAACAAACATAAAAAAGAAGAAGGGGAGGTAAGGACAATAGATGCTTCGTAGGAAAGAAGAAGCAAACCACACCAGAGCACCCGCCAACCACACACAAGACTGTTGTAGCACGACAGAGTTTGGGTTTGAGTAAAGAGAAGCACACCAACACAATAACGACAGTCATTTACTGAAGGGAAGAAGCAAGACAGACAGAAACAACAGAAGGAAAGAAAAGAAGTACGACCTACCAGTGGCGCCCTCCAACCACCTGCAATTATATGGCACAACTTTCCGAGTAGCCCCAAAAGCATCGACAGAGACAAAAATATATCGCTCAACAGAAGCCCTGTAAAGAGGGTGTTCGCCATCACCCACTCTCTCCTCTCCCTGTCCGTCTGTCTGTCTGTCTGTCTGTCTGTCTGTCGTGTTCTCGCCCTCTCTGACACTTTATTTTTCTCTCTCTCTCTCTCTCTCTCTCTCTCTCTCTCTCTCTCTCTCTCTCTCTCTCTCTCTCTCTCTCTCCCCCCTCTCTCTCTCTCTCACACACACACACATATACACACATACGCACACACACACGCGCGCACGCACACACATACGCACGCACACACACATACAAACACACACACACACACACACAAACACACACACACACACACACACACACACACACATACACGAGTCATCGAATACTCCCTGGGAAATCGAGGACCGATTTTCAATCATGAAATAGCACTGCTCCAAAAACCGGCGTCTATTTTTAGGCGCACTTCGATCAGACAGGAGAATCGACAGAACCAAAAACCACAAAAAGGGCGTGGGCTCCGTTTGCTTGAATTCGATTTTTTTTTAATCAGGTGAGGTTTCAATCTCTTTCTTTTTCATTTGCAAAATTTGGATACGACTGTTTTGATTGTCATCCATATTACAGGATAAATTGATCGTGCTGCACTGCAAGTATTTCGTTTTAGTGAGAGTTGTACGGCCCTTGCAACACAATAAGGTCATATAAGTCCCCAAGATTTGAAGTCTTACAAGAGAGTGACAAACAAACAAAAAAATGAAGGAGGAGAGATAAGGACGATAGATGTTTGATAGGAAAGAAAGAGCAAACCACACCAGACCACCCGCCAAGCACCCATACAGCAAGTATGTCGAGTGAGACTAGCTGAGCTAGAGTTTACACGAGGTTGTCAGCACTGAAACGGACACACTTCGCCGGAAACTGCTTCGACCAATAAACAACACTCCCCCCCCCCCCCCCCCCCACGAGACAGAACTGCTACTAGTGGTTTGATTCGTGGTGAAAGACGCAATCACTTTGTGGTCTTTATACAGAGACGGTCCCTCCGTCTCAACCCAAAATCCATGAGACGGAATTTCCATCTCCTCCATTTCCAGAGTGGAGACGAATGACTTTCCATTACTTTAGCCCTGTCCGTACGCCTTGGGGTCATTTTGTACCCCCGGAGTTGTAGTCTTCATATTTTAGAATACTTCTAGTACAAAGATCTCTGAAACTTTCAGTATTTCTCAAAAAATCATTTTGACAGTCTACTATGCAAAGCGTACGGATCGGATCAACGAGTAAATTTCCTCTTTGGAAAGTGGTGGCTCAGAGTTCCCCGCGTCGTATGGATACGATAGTGAAACACAACGTACGGATAGGGTTACGTCTTTCGTTTTTCTTTATTGACGTTCGAAGCTAATTTACTTCACAGAGAAACTCTTGTCTCTAACATAGAAAAAAAGATGAAAGAAGAAAAAAGAAATGAAGCCCCAAACGTGCACCTCTGAAGGACGAAATCTAATTGAGTAATTTTCCCATTGGAGGGGTTGATCTGCTGATGTGCAATGGGCCTATACAATGATATTATATTACCCTCAAAAGACTGGAGAACTGGGGACCATTTTTATTTTAAGTTTGTAAAGAGCTGCAACGAAACAAAAGTGTCAATCAACCCGAATTTACCCCCCCCTCCCCCCCCCCTGAAAAAAAAATCACCGCCCAGCCCCCATGAGCTGCTTCAGTACAATGAGTGGGGGCGACCTATCGTTGACGTCGCCACTTTAGAAAGATTGAATGAATACTTGGGGGCCATAACACCATGTCTGCATGGGTGGGCGTAAAACAAATCAAAGTCGCTGCTTCGAGGACCTAATTCTAATAATAATTCTAATTCTAATAATAATAATTCTAATAATAATAATAATAATAATAATAATAATAATAATAATAATAAATAAAAATAATAATAATAATAATAATTAGTATAATAATAATAATAATTATAATAAAAAATAACAACAACAATAATAATAATAATAATAATAATAATAATAATAATAATAATAATAATAATAATAATAATAATAATAATAATAATAATAGATGCATTTATTTAGCGCATTTCACGCTCTGAAGCATGGTCTGTGCGCTTTACAACAATTCAGGAAGGATAAATGGATGTTCCCAAAAAGGGGTCACTGATCGCCCTGAATATCTTTATTGGGGAAAGGAAAACTTTAAAAAAGATTTTTTTAAACACAACCTTTACCGGCATTCACTGAAAGACAGCTGCGCGGAAAACCCTCACAAACTTCAGAAATCGACATGGAAACTCCAGCCCGATTCCCGGAAAATGAATCCTTACTCATCAAGTGCCAGATCTCCGGTATACATTGGACACCATGGTTCGCCTTTTTTTCTTTTTTTTTCTTTTTTTTTTGGTGCTCGGATGCACTCGAGAAAGCTATAATATTATCCTGTTTTAGTTTTAGTACAGGTTTTACGAAGCCCGCAACTGCGTAAAGTCATATGAGCGCCAAGGGGTGGATGTCAACAGAGAACCCATAAAGGGAATCAGACTTACTCTGTTCACCTCTCAAGCTTCAACAACAGCACAAAGTCTGCTTCGACTATCAAGTCACCCCAGAAATAGCGGGTCACAAGAGAGCGACAAACATATAAAAGAAGTAGGGGGGAAAATTACGATAGTAAGGATTAGGACAGAAAAGGCAGCAGTTCCCTGTCGCAGTTCAGGCACAGTTATGAGCATGACATTGATGAATCAGAGCAGGCCATTTACAATTACAATTCTACTGTGCATGAGAACTAGAGAAGTTAATGATTGATATACCCCCCTCCCCCCGGCCCCCTTTTGAGAATGGCCTAAACTAAAGACACTTTAGCCCAGTAGCACCACTCCGTGGGGTATTTTATCCTGACCTTTCCATGTCACCTTGACGCTCAGAGAGTAAGAACGTATAGCCGGTCACCCATCAGTTTGGGCTCTCCAAATAAGTTGCTCTGGGTCTATCCCTGTCCCGTTTGCCTTTAATGTTACCAGAGAGAGCCAGATGTTCAAGACCCTTATGTCTATTGGAGTATCCCAGAAACTGCATTTATTTGTCTGTCCCTTATTACTGTTTTCAGCAGCGAGCGGCCATATGAGTTTCTGCTTCAAGCACTGCCTCATTTGACTTCTTTAGCTTCCAACACATCATCAACAGTCTGTCCCCGTGGTGTGTTTTTGTTTTGTTTTGTTTTTTGTTTCGTTTTTGCACCCTGCATAATTTAGCAAAATTTGATTTTTTTGCATAATTTCTGATTATTTTCCGTTATCATTCTTTGTTCAAATTAACAGAATCGCATAATTTCACATTTTTGGGGGGCTCAGTTTGCAGAATTTCAGAATTTTTCTTGCATAAAACGACGTGATTTCTTCAGTGCCGAAAAAAAAAACATACTACTTTACTATTTTCAGGCCAGATGTTGCACAACTCTCCGTTGCTCTGGGACTACTGTTGACATTTTCTCACATTCCACAACAGTGGGAGGCGCTCGGGCGATAAGACAAAAGCGAGGGCGGATGCGGGCGTTCTAAACCGTCACGAGCACAAAGATCACGTGGGTTTGACATCACGTTTCCGTAGGCCTAGGAGGGCCGTGAACGAGTGGAGCGAGTGAGGCGGGTGAGTGGTCTCGACAGTCGGCGTTGGCTCACACGACGGGAGGGAGCAGTAGAAGTAGAAAGCAACGATTCTCTCCAACGAAAGGAGAATTGGATCTTGGATCAAAAGCTGGGAGGACAGCATGCTCGACACACATGTGTGACTCTGTGGGGGTACCGAGATGCATTTATATAACGCACATCAGGACTGACTCCTTGGATACAGCAGGTCCATGCACTAAAGTGTCTGGTGACATTTCTGGAATTCTAAACTATAAGAGGAAAGGAATGTCCCCAGCGATTGTGGTTTACGTGAGGTTTCCATCAGTGAAACATTCTTAGAGTGAGTACAAAACGGGTTCGCATAGTGGGATACTTTTTTCTGCTTTGTATTGTTTTGTGGTTTATTTGGGATTTTGGGATGGTTCTTTTTCTTTTCTTTTTTTTTTTTACTGATGTAGTCGATGTTAAACCTTTTAGTTACTCATAACCTCCCCCCCCCCCCCCCCCTTGATTTCCTCTTATCATTGAGTGAAAACAAAATCATCAATGTTGAGAAGTTTACGGCATGATCACGATCATAGTTCGTCACCATCAGACAAAATTTTAAGGCTGTGCAGTGGAACAGGTGATGATCCACAGTCTCATATGCGTAGTCATACAATGGACACATTGGGGGAAGTTCTGGATTTATTCTGTTCAAGTGGTAGTTGAGCTGATTAGTTCGCAGGCGGAAGACGGCAAATCAGAAGCAACAGACCACGTCAGGGCATGTTTACAATATTTCTTAAAAGCACATGGACATAAGGAAGGCCATTTGATGCTCCTCGCAAAAAAAGATGATACGGATAATTATCACAAAGAAGTGGAGGATCAACTGGGAGCTGGGAAGCTACGGGCTAAACGTAGATTTACAGCGGATGGTTGGCGGGTGCTCTGGTGCTCGTTCTTTCCTATCAAACATCTGTCTCTCTTATTTCTCCTCCTTTTCTTTGTTTGTTACTCTCTAGTAAAACCTCTAATCTTCGGCACTTATATGTCCTAATCGTGTGGCAAGTGCCGGTTTTTTGGGTTTGTTTGTTGTTGTTTTTGTTGTTTTGTTGGGTTTTTTTTGGGGGGGAGGATCGGGGTTCTCACTAAAACTGAGATTTACACACCAGTAACAATTGTATCTCTTACGTCCTCTTCAGTTCAAAACTGTTTCTCCCAATCCCTGCTAACATTGCCGAAAGACTCGAATTAGGTCAAATTGCACTCAATTACTTTCCCATCTGTTCGCCAACACAATCAAATAAACAGATACAGGATTCTGAGAAATTGCTTTTTCGCAACAACAAAAATGAAACGGAAAAAGTGAGTCTTCAACGACTAATAGCGGAGTACAGAACGTGCACGGTCAAGTGCAGTCTTGGGTCTCGTCAATGATATGTTAAAATACTATTACATGAATAATGTATTCTCTTGCTACACTATATAAATCTAAATGTTTCCCTCCAACAATAGACAAATTTGTACACACTAAATGTTAAGACAGCAGGTGGTTGGCAGGTGCTCTGGTGTGGTTTGCTTCTTCTTTCCTATCAAACAGCTATCGCCTTTGTCTCTCCTCTTGTTCTGTGTTTGTCACTCTCTTGTAACACCTCTAATCTTGGGCATCTATATATGACATTGTGCTGGAAGTGCCGCAAAACGATTGCTAATACAAATACCAACAACAACAAAAATTGTTAGAGAACATCACATTATATTTAAATCAGATCAATTCTCAGAGCCAATATTTCTGTGCGCAAAAACAACGCACGTTCTGAACTGAGTTGACGAATAAGCCTTTTAGAAGTAAAGGTAAACGCCTGCAGACATTCTTTGCACATCAGAGTTATTTTTGGCACCTGAGCAGTTCGCGTTTCATCAAAGAAACGTAACGGTGTAAAAAATTAACATAGAGGGGAATCCTCACCATAATTAAGTGTCACAGAACTCAATAACTCAATACGAATCAATCTTTACCGGGGTTGGGTTTTTTTCATTGCGAAAGTTGCCAAAGATTTGCCAACATTTGCGACGTCAATAAATGTACTTAACACTTCCAGCCTCAGCCATTTTTGTGCACTCCCTAACCCCAGTCCCAGCCAAAACAGCAGTATTTCAGAAAATTTGCCATACATACTAGCCTAAAAAGTGATTCAGTATCTATGTAATGAGGATTAGATAATAATATATAACAATATTTAAAGGCAAATGAGCAAATATTATGAAAATTAATGTTTAATTAGGTTCGTTAATTTCGAAAAATGCGCAAATTCAGTACCCTCGGAAACTGGGAACATACGCTCTGGGGGCGGGGAGGGGGGGGGTGGAGGTACAAGCACAAACGAAAATATATGTGCATGGGGCTGAAAGGGTTAATATAACTGCAATACGCAGACTATGTCCGAGAAAAAGCTCTCTTGCGGTATAATCAGAATGCGAAATTCTGTTTTCGTTTCAGTTTAGCCAACAAAAACAAACGCAAACGGGCTTATTCATGTGTGTCTAAATATATATAAACAATGTGGGACTCCGAAATTAAACCTGTATACGTATGTGTGTTTATTTGTGAGCGTGTGAGCGCGCGCGTGTGTGTGTGTGTGTGTGTGTGTGTGTGTGTGTGTGTGTGTGTGTGTGTGTGTGTGTGTGTGTGTGTGTGTGTTGGTGAGGGTGTGTGTAAAGGACATGCATGTTTTTGTGTGTGTTTGTATAAGTGTGTGTGTGTGTGTGTGTGTGTATGTGTGTGTGTGTGTGTGTGTGTGTGTGTGTGTGTGTGTGTGTGTGTGCGCGCGCGCATGCATGTGTGTTTGTGTTTAATGAGGGGTGTTTTATGCCCCTATCGACACAATTTAGATCATTCAGAAGGCGAGTTTTGACCCTGCCTGTCACGCCAGCCCGAGCTAGACAACATCCCAGCAGAAAGACCGAGACACTTCGCTACCTCAAAATTACAAAGTGACAGAAACTGTCCCCGTCGTTTTATGCCAGAAAAATTCTGTAATCATGCAAACTGAGCCCAAAAATGTGAATTATGCGATTCTGTTAATTTTAACAAAAAATGATAAAGGAAAATAATCTGAAATTAGGCCCAAAAATGATCAAATTTGGCTAAATTATGCGGGGTATATAAAACCACGGGGACAGTCTATCTGAGACTTTTGGCTGTTTTGAGTTAATAAGACCAAGAGATCAAAAACCAAATGTTCTATCTGCTCTATCAAAATCGTAAGATTATTCGGAGCAGTTATCAAGATATTCAAAGAATTGCACTTGATAAAGCTTGGCTAAAAGTGTTTGACGTCAAATTTCTCCAAACTAGATGCTGAGCAGATAGAACTTTATAGTTCTGAGGTAGCGACTTGATGGCGTCGGTGGCCTAGTGGTTAGGCTCTCGGACTCGCAACCGTAAGGTCGTGGGTTCGAATCCCGCCAGGGGCCCGACGTTGTGTCCTTGGGAAAGGCACTTTGCTCAAATTTTCCTCACTTCATCCAGGTGGAAATGGGTACCCGGCTATAGACAGTGAAAGATCTTGTCAGTTTGATAGTGTTTGAGCGCGTGAAATCTGCAGCTTGCACTGTATGTTTCCTCGGAAGCTGAGAATGTTTCTGAGTGTTCTCAGAGGGTCTGCTGGGGTAATAATAGTTGTAAAACGAATAGAGCATGCTCTTGAGCATGCATATGCGCTATATAAATGGAATTATTATTATTATTAAAAAGTCCTTGGGAATCGAACTCGGGTCTCCTGCGTGCGACAGCGAAACGAAACGTGTAACACAACATAATTATGTACTGATTGTCTGCGTGTGTAAGTGTGTGTATGTGTGTGTGTGAGAGTGGAGAGGGGGGGGCATGTTTTTCTGTGTAAGTAATGCTTGTGTGGAGTGTGTGATTTGACTGCAAATGGTTTACATTCTCATTGACAAAAAAATTTAACCTACGATCAGATGACTTCTAGAGTTTTGTGCAGCGATTACGGGGTTACCGGCGAGAGCAGAGGAACCCCCCC
>NW_004797894.1:341005-342103 GCF_000002075.1 Aplysia californica | reverse complement strand
CCCCACCTCTCTCTCTCTCTATCTCTCTCTCTCTCTCTCTCTCTGTTTCTCTATCTCTCTCTCTCTCTCTCTATCTCTCTATCTCGACTCTCCCCTGAACACACACAAACGCCACGCACACGCACACACCTGCAGGGTTATTTCAAAATCCGCGACTCCCTACTGCACTTGACACTTGACACACTACTACACTAGGCCTAGGCTAGGCTAGGCTACGACAAAGCTGTGAAGAGAGCCCCCGGAATGTACATGTATTTTTTAAAAACTGGTGGATAAAATACGTTTTCTTCGAGGCTCGTCAAATAAGGTAAGATCAAAGATATATATTGAAGGTCAAAATAAGGTAAGATCAAAGATATATATTGAAGAGTGTCTATTTCATTCGGATCACAGAAAAACACGTTTAGACTCCATATGCAACATGTAAATTCATATAATTCTTATAACTTCATGTCATTCACTAAGATCAAAGATATTGAAGAGTGTTTGTTTCATTCGAATAACAGAAAAACACGCGTAGACAGCATATACAACATATACATTTATATACATTGTAACTCTTATAACTTCATGTCATTCACTAAGATCAAAGATTTTGAAGGGTGTTTGTTTCGTTCGAATCACAGAAAAAAAAAAACGTTTAGACTCCATAATATGCAACATGTAAATTGATATAATTCTGATAACTTCATGTCATTCACATTTTCAAAGAAGACTACAGACTAAGAATAATATTATAGATTGTTTGTCTGACTGAAGTTAACCTAAAGGAATAGATCTATAGCGAAACAGGGATGTCACTTCCTTGTTCTCAACATGTTTGTCCTTATCTGAAATGAAAAGCGACTGTGTGTGGGAAACAATGATTTGACCCAAAAATAGACGGCGCTTTTTCGGTAGTTCCCACCCCACTTTTATTATTCGCCGGTTTTTGCCTCAAAAGTAGGGGGGGGGGTAGGGGAACCCTCTTACCTAATAAACATATGGTGGAGCGGGGGTTCGGGAATTTTACCATAATTTGATATTTTGCAGTGGTTAGGTTTGATATCTCTCGCTCGTCGTGCATCAAACATAGATCTGGATCTAGGCCCAAATAAG
>NW_004797894.1:302188-332985 GCF_000002075.1 Aplysia californica | reverse complement strand
GGGCGTTTTTTCTACATATTGTCAGTTTTAACTAACTCGCTTCCAATTTTCTATCCCCCCTCACCCCCACCCCGATCTCCCCTCCCCTGAAAACATGAGCAGATCTGCAGACCCCTCAAGCCCAGCATAACCATCCGTCAAGCCAAGCTGGTGGTGGCGGCGGGCACCGTGGGGAGTGCCCTGTTCAGCGTGCTGGCCCTGGTCATCAACGGGCCGCAGGAGATCACCATCCGGATGAACAACGGAGAGCTGGCGCGCGTGCTCATCTGCCGCTACGACCGCCGCTTCGCCGGCACGCCCCTGCAGCTGGCGCTCTCCCTCATCCTGCTCACCGCCTTCTCCGTCACGCTCTTCCTCACCGTCTTCTTCTACTTCCTCGTCTACCGCGCGCTGAGGAACTTCGAGCGTCGGAACTCGCTCACGGGCGGCGGCGCCGGCAGCTGCAGCAACCCCAGCTCGCCCACGTCACCGTTGGGCCTGGACTCGGCCGCTGGTGGAGCCGTCGCCGGAGGTCATGGCACAGCGCCCACGCCGCTGCCAGAGTTCCCGATCGCCGCGCATCGCGAGTACGCCGAGGCGGCCCCGCCGGCGGAAGAGCGGCGACGCCGGTACCGCGAGCAGACGCGGCAGTCTCGCGCGACGTCCATCTTCTCGGCCGGCGGCGGCGGGGACCGCGTGTCCAGCCAGATGTACAAGACGTTCCTCATCATCACCGTGGTGTTCATCGTTAGCTACTTGCCGCACCTGGTCGTGCTCATCCTCAACAAGGTGCTGAGGCTGGACAGCCAGGTGCTCACCTACACGCAGCGCGTCTTCCTTGAGCTGGCCTACAACTGCCCCTACATCAGCACCGTGGCCAACCCGGTGGTCTACGGCTTCCGCAGCGCAGAGTTCCGCGAGAACTGCCGGAAGTTTCTCAGTTGTCACTGCAGGAACCGACGAAGGAGATACGGTTACTGAGGGAGGAAGGTTCCGCCAGTACTACCCAAAAAAAAAAACCGCTAGTATAAATATGTGCATTGGAAAGGAAGGATATATCTCACTCATAGAGGTAGTCCTAGTACCGACACATCAGTACTGCCAAAAAACGCCAGTATAAAAATAATGTGTGCATTGGAAAGGAAGGATATCTCTCACTCATAGAGGTAGTCCTAGTACCGACACATCAGTACTACCAAAAAAAACCCGCCAATATAAATATGTGCATTGGAAATGAAGGATATCTCGCACTCACAGAGGTAGTCCTAGTACCAACACATCAGTACTACCAAAAAAAAAACCCGCTAGTATAAATATGTGCATTGGAAAGGAAGGATATATCTCACTCATAGAGGTAGTCCTAGTACCGACGCACAGTGGGCTGCAGACGACGTATAACGCGTATTGATGACTTCAATGTCATATTTTACTGAAACACGCCAACTTGGTATTTGAATCGGAAAAGTAGCTCACGGCTGCGGGGTACCTAACAATGAAGTGGGCTTCAAACAATCCCCAAAGCGTTCTGCAGACGTTGGCAGTACGATAAACTGGTATACCAGACGGTACCAGGTACTGCAGAATAATTAACAACGAGCTGCAGATGACACATCAAGCGTTGACAGTACAGTGGGTGTCGCATTCAACGAGGTCACATTCAACAAGAAGTCGGGTCCAACGAGGCAATCCTTAATCCCCGATTTTTTCCTCTATATCTCTTTGTAAATGTACGTCAGCTCCAACGAAGACCGACTAACAAGCATAAGGGACTGCCAAGCCCTAACAGGACGGCTAGTTCACGGCAGAGGGCCGTGTGCTTCCACTGGATTCGTAACACATACTGAGAACTTTGGTGGTGGAGTAACCAGTTCATACAAGGTGTAGTTTGTCGAATTGCCCGGAAATAGAAAACACACTGTGTAGGATGGCATTCTAAAGGCGAGGAAAAGATGACATAACTTCATTGGGCGAAAAAATTACCTTTTTATCCTTCTTTCTCCTGGAAAAAAAACCGCTATGGGATCCGTCTGATTCTTTGTTTACAAAAGATTCATCTATAGGCCTATACTCTGAAATCGAAAAGGCCCATATTACGAACATTGGGATTAATTACTTCTTGGACTGGATAATCATCTCAAACCACGAGAAAGACTGTCGAGCATTAACTAATAACATGTTTAAATTCGTTGTGTCATTGTACTAAAAGTACAAGTGTCATTGTACTAAAAGTACAAGAAAAATGGAAGAGGACAGCTCGTGTGTACGCATCTGAGCAGTGTGAATGAGGGAAATAACCACTTCCGGTATTACTTTTGCTGCCGAGCTGTAATTTACGTCGTCGCACAACAACGGCCATACTTCCTCTCCAACATAACACTAATACTGTATCATAATACTGAATTAGAAAAAAATAGCAACGCAAACAGTAATAAGAAAATGAGAGGACAATAAACCAGAGCACCCACCAACCACCCGCTCTACACGCAGAACACAGGACGCTCCACCAAGCGGTAACAGAGAGGGTGTGACTCGCACACGAGGAAATGGCTCTCTCCACTGAGGACGTGACAAGTGTTTGTGTTGTGTGAGGGCAGACAGCAAGCATTTTGTCCGCTTCTCTCTCCCAGTCACAACGACAAAGTCCCCCCCCCCCCTCCTGTTAGAGACAGGACCCCCAAGTCCCCAACACCCATGTGGCCAAGAGACTACAGGGGGACGAGGCAAAGCCTGGGCTCAAGTGGCTTTCAATATCAGGCCACCGCCGCACTGACTGTCAAGAGGTCTCTCCACGCACAATGTAACCTCTCTGTCCGCGACAGCAGAGTCACTTCTACTTCCTTTGTCGTTTTCTTTCGGTCGACTGGTAAGCTGACCGATACCTTGTATGGTGAACGTGTGAGTGAGTGACGAGTGACTTAGGAGGGCTGGTAACATAAAGAATTTATGTGCGCTATAAGGTTGCTTTTAAGCACAACGGGGCTATCCCGAAAAAAGCTGTTTTGAGAAAATCGAAAGCAAAGTTTATGCCCGTCGTTCAGTTTCTTTAAAAGACAAGGAGATATTTCTCTACAACTAAACAAATATACACACCAATAAAACCAAACTTCTCCTATTTGGTATGACAATGCCCACTTTTGGTGAAGGTCAAGATTTATGGAAACCCCCGAAATCTAGGTTAGCCCGCTTGTCCTTAAAAGCTACCATATATAACGCTTACGTGAGTAAACGTGCGCTGGTCAAATTCATCTACGTCTCGGGTTCTCATGTGTGTCTAAACAAGGCATTGTCAGAGAAGCAAGTTTTTTTGGGGTAGACCAGTGTCCAGAGGCTTGGTGGAATAACCGGTTGTTTGGTTGGATAGCTTGTTTGTCGGCTGCTCGGTTTGACCCAAAGCGGGCAATGTGATCACATTAAATGGTCGCTTTTAAGGACAAGCGGGCTAACCCAGATTTTGGTGGTTTACCAGAAATCTCGACCTACACCAAAAGTGGGCAGTGCCCTACCTATAGGAGAAGTTTGGTTTCATTGGTGTGTATATGTGTTTGGTTATTGAGAAAACGCTCCTTGTCTTTTGAAGAAACTGAACAAGGGGCAAAAACTTTACCTTCGATATTCTCAAAACAGCATTTTTCGGGACAGCCCCCTTGTGCTTAAAAGCGACCGTATAGAAAGTACACTTGTCTTTCATTACCACAACAATTCTAAATCAAATCCCATAAAACTATGGAATAAAATAAACCAATTACGTATAAAATTGAACGCGTGATCTATTGTGTACTTGTGACTGTTAAATCAGCGAGCATTTGGACAAAAAGATATAATGCTTTGCTAACAATAGCACATCTAGAGCTGGAAAACGTACATTCTTTAAGCTTTAAGTTTATCTGTGTGTGTCTGTGTACGTTAGGTAAAGGAGGGTGAGGCTACAGAAAGTGGGGGGTATGAGGCAAGGACGAGACTAAAGGAAAGAAAAAATAAGGAAGAGAGGGTTAGAAGAGAGAGAGAGAGAGAGAGAGAGAGAGAGAGAGAGAGAGAGAGAGAGAGAGAGAGAGAGAGAGAGAGAGAGAGAGAGAGAGACAGTAGGCAGAGAGAGTGGGGGGGGAGAAAGACAAAGAGACAACCAGAGAGAGCCCGGGAGAGAGAGTGAGAGAGACTTATCATGCAGAGTAGGCCTATGCATATATATGGAAGAATTCACCAAATTTATGAAAGAGAGGGGCGCACGGGTGAAAGAGAGAAAGGGGAGGGGTGAGGTAAAAAAAAGTGAGACAGACAGACAGACAGACAGACAGACAGACAGACAGACAGACAGACAGACAGACAGACAGACAGACAGACAGACAGATAGAGAGAAAGAGAGGGGAGAGAGAGAGAGGGATAGAGAGAAAGAGGGTACAGAGAGGGGAGGGAAGAGAAAGAGAAAAAGAGGGGGGGAGGAGAGTGAGAGAGAGGGGAGGCGAGAGAGAGAGAGAGAGAGAGAGAGAGAGAGAGAGAGAGAGAGAGGAAAGTAGAAAGAGTTATTGGAGTGATGAATTTCATTGTTGCCATCATTAAAAGAATTCCATTGAGTGTACTGGTCTCTTTGATTTATTTTGTTCTTTATGTATTTACCTCAGTTCTAACTTGGCAAAACTTCAAAAAGCAAGGTGGAAAGTGTTTGTTCGTGGCCTGATGCAGGGTGAGAAAGGCAGTGATGATGATGAACCTAATTTTCACTTAGAAGCAAATTATATGTGCAGGAATAACTTAAATTACATTTAATAACTGAAGCAAAGAGACAAAGTCAGGGGTTTTTGTCTCTCCGAAAGAAAGCTTTTCTGTCTTCTCCCCGGTAAACAACATGAAAATATTCACAAAATTCCATAGGCATATATATATCAATACGACGCATCATGATGCAGTGATAGTTTAGTTTTAGTAAGAGTTTTACGGCACTTCCAACACAATATAGTCATATATGTGCCGAAGATTAGAGATGTTACAAGAGAGTAACAAACATAAAAAAGGAGGGGAGATAAAGACGATAGAATGTTTGATAGGAAAAAAGAAGCAAACCACACCAGAGCACCCGCCAACCACCCACTGATGCAGTGACAAGAAGAATTCTAGCAGCCTTTTATTCTTTTAGTAAAAGTTTTAATGCACTTGCAACACAATACAATAAGGTCATATAAGTGCCGAAGATTAGAGGCGTTACAAGAGTGTCACAATACAAAAGAGAGATCAGGACAATCAATCTGTTATACGAAAGAAGGAGCAACCCTCACCAGAGCACCCGCCAAACACCCACGAATCCGAGATGAAACGAAGAAAGATATGGACAACCTCAAATGACAGCTCCCTTTTTAACCACAAACATGTACTAGCTGGGCATGTGAGAAAAAAACTATGACAAAGCATGGTGAAAATAAAAATAAAGAGAAGAACAAAACTGTCCAACAGAAAATACAGACAGAACCTATATGTCAGGCATCATGGGGAAATTAGACGCTCGGCAAAATAACAAAATCGAAGAAACTGGCAATATACTGCTGGTTTGGTAATTCTTATCAATTTTTTTTTTTTTTTTGGCTCAACACTTTTTATGACCAATGAAAAACACATTTCGGTGTGAATATTACCGAAAATCGTTGATTACAGGCATAAAAAATGAAAATGTTCTGTTTCCAAGGACTCTCAATCTATGGAAATTACCGAACTTTGGCGACCCTGCCTCCTTCAATCACAAATATCTCAACTTCTGTTCAAGATAGATGGGTATTTCTTCAGGGTCCCCACCAAATCCTGGAAATTTTTTTCAAGACCCCAATTCGAGGGAAAAATAAGGCCACTGCACATCAAGAATGATCATGCATATATTTACATTTTTGTAGCACAGTCTTCAAACAAAGGATGATTATATAGCTTATTTCACTTAACAATCATATCCCACCTCTGTATTCCTTGCCATGAGTTGATTCAGTTATGTTTCCTCTTCATTATTCATCAACCATACAGTCCAGATAGCTACACTACTGATATTACACAGGATCTATCCTTTCTCGACTTTTTCCTGACCCATCACAAAATTCCCGACTTTTTACTAATTTCCCAACCTGGCGGGGACCCTGTTTCTTTCATCAAAAGCAAGACAAATGAAAAAAATGACCAGCGCCTGATTTCACCGCTTTGTAGGAGAAGCACATCAAGACCAAAGAGGTTACGCAGAGCTGGGAAAAGGCAAGACAGACGGACAGAAACAAAAAAAATTTCCAGTATCTCTTATCAATGTAAGTTCTTACCTTGTCGATAATTTTCCCGGTGACCCCCATTCCATTCAGTATGGTGACCTGAAAGAAAAGACAGAATAGCCGTGAAAAAAAAACAAACGTAGAATCAAATAAACGAAACCAGCCCAAGGCAGTGATAAACAAAACATGTGTCATGTGTATGATTCAACGCCATTGTCCTTATCACTACCTATCCATAAGTTGTTGAACTTTGATTCAGTAAGTGGCACTTGCAAAACAGTTAGGTCATAGTGGTTTCCCTTTGGTAATGTCCAACTTCTTTCAGCATAGATTCATTATCCAAGTGGCAGAGCTTACATAATAGCATCTGTCTGCAAAAAGATTAATCGTTTACCAGTTTCCAACCCATCCCTGCCCCCCCAAAAAACGTGATAGTGGTGAGAGCCTGATCCAGGACCTGACAATTATAAGAAAAGTTTCTCAACTATTTCACCAAGCTGACACTCATCATCCCCATCTCATCCCCCCCCCCCCTCCTTTCCCCAAACCCCATACCCGCCCCCACCCCCCACTCTCTACCCACACACCCACCTGCCCTATGCCTCAATAAAGTGAAAATAACACAAGACTTACATTTACAATGACTGGCATCCCACCGTAGTAAATGGGTTGAGTGCAGTAGGGCCACATGTACGGAGACTCGAGCAGGTCAATGTAGTTTGGACTGGCACTGAAGACGAAAAAAATCAAAACGGTTGACGGTTGAAGATACATGGGTATTCTTCAGGGTCCCCACCAAATCCTGGAAATTTTTTTCAGAGCATCACGGCCCGGCGGGGGGGGGGGGGGGGGGGTTAAATTTCATAAGAGTTTTACGGCACTTGCAACACAATAAGGTCATATAAGTGCCTAAGATTAGATGTGTTACAATAGAGTAACATACACAAAAAAGGAGGAGAGATCAGGACAATAGATGTTTGACAGGAAAGAAGGAGCAAACCACACCAGAGCACCCGCCAACCACACACAAACTCTGGTTTAATAGCAGCAATTTACACATAAAAAAGTAACTATTTACATTTTGGAGTTAAGACAAAGTGGTCTTCATAAAATCGAGAAATCTGTTGGGATCAACGATGGAGAACAAATTCTGGAATTAAATTAGTGCATTTACAATCTGGACACTCTATAAGGATGTACCTGATCGTGAAGTCAGTACTACATCTGACGCAAGACAGTTTTTTTTCTCTCCTTGCAAGAGGCATCTATGTGTCAGGAAGGCATGTACAATACGTAATTTTGTGAAAATGATTGAAACAATTCTGAGGCATCGTGGTGAAACCAGGCGTTCATCCAAATAATATAATCGAAGAAACAGGCATTTTTCCACCAGTCTGGCCATTTTTATCGAATTTTTGTTTTTTGGCTCAACTCCTTTTATGTCGACATAGAAACACATTGCCATGAGAAGTTTACAGAAAAATGTAGATTAGAATACAAAATATGTAATTTTTCAGTTTTCAGAGACTCCCAAGCTATAAAAGTTCCCAAACTTTGGCGGCCATTTTCTCTTTAATTTTAACACTCAAACCACTAGACCCCACCTCTTTCGATCGCAAATATCTCGACTTCTATTCAACACAGATGAGTATTTGTTTCACTAAAAGCAAGGCAAATGAACAAGCGTTCAGATGATACCAATCACTTGCAAATGCAAAAAAATTGACGGGCACCAGATTTCACTGTGCCGTGACACAATTTTAAATACATCTCCTGTGGCGAGACCCGAAAGTTTTGGTGGACTCAACCCGTTCCTCACCTGGCCTGTGGCGTGTAGTTCCTGAGAGCACGTAGAGCCTGAGGGAGGTCCAGCCTGCCGTAACCCTGCTCAAACATGTTGACGTCTGGCAGCCGTCGGGCGGTGGACATCAGAGCTTGCTTCATGCTTGCCGGGTTGATCATATGCTTTTTGTCCAGCACAGCGCTTAAGATAGAAAGCATACGGCAGTCAGTTTGATGGAGCGAAAAGAAAAAAGAAGAAACAAGTATATTTGTCCATTTCAGAAATTTGTTTTACAAAACAGGCTTAACCGTTTCGCACTTACAGCGCCCGCGCCGGTGACTCCCGCTCATTCCTATAGCGCCCGCCACGGGGGTGTTTGTTTCGTTGCCGCGGGAGGCTTCTACTTTTACTATCATCAGAAGTTTAACTTAGCTATCTTTATAGAGGAAGAATTCCGGTTTACTATGGTGTTTTTCTTGTTTCGCTAGCACAGAGTCACTTTTTGAGCTGGAACAAAAGTTGGAGGAGATTTTAGTTGTAAACCCGCCATCATGTCTCTAGGATGCATGGACGCAAAGCTGCCCGATATGAGTACGGCAAAAACAAAATAAAAACACCCAAAGAAAAGTCTTTTAGGTGCTTTCAAGTTTCCACCAGAGGCTTCAATCTCTGTGAATGTGTTATATTTCTTTTGTGTGGATTACCTCTTTGTCAGTGGCAGAAACTTTGTGAGTTGAAGAAATGTAGTCTAGTATACGAGGTCTAGATCTAGATCTAGACTCGGAATCCAAGACACGCATCTCAGAAAGACCTCTCATATCATTTCACACTCTTCTATTCCACTTATAATTTTGTACTAGTAATTTAGCTCATTCATTTTCCTTTCAGAAAATACTATTTTCATAATTTTTGGTTGTGTTTGTGATTTTATACAATTTTTTTTTGTAAGGTACCCCTTCAATTTTCGTGGAGTTGTTGCCCTTGTCTTAAGGATGGGGGGCCACAGCTGGCCAAGCCTGCTAAGTGCGAAAGGGTTAAAGATCATTCGAAAGCAAGTTAATTATACAAAGTAAACGAGGTTTTTAAAAATTTAGGCAAGCATTCACATCTAAATGAAACAAAACTTCAATCCAGCTTCACAGATCATTTGGAAAAAGAGCAATATCAACAAGTAAGGAAAGGCATTATTAGGAAAAAGATGGGTAATTGTCCAAAACTTGGCAAGCCAACAGAATTATTACTGTTGGAGCCCAGCCTAAATAGAAAAAATTCACAGTCCAATCAGGGAAAATCAATTCAAATTTTCCGTCCACGTGGTTTTATGCACCCCACATAATTTAGCAAATTTTGATCATTTTTTGCATAATTTCTGATTTCCTTTGTTAAAATTAACAGAATCGCATAATTTCACATTTTTGGGCTCAGTTTGCATAATTTCATAATTTTTTTGGCATAAAACCACGGGGACAGTCAAATAACAACCAGAGGAACAAAAAGAAACACAACACTGTTCCCTCAAAAGAGTACAAATCTTAACATCTTGATCAAGAAGTTGCATCACATACATAAATCATTATGGTTATAATATTATCTTATTTGGAGTCTTTCCTTAATCTTTTCATTACAGGTGTCAGAATGTAGCTGGCAGGGTCTTGGCTATTTTTTTTTTAACAAGAGAAGTAATCAAACCCAAGGTGTCAGGTTTTTAAAAGTCTTTTGTTTTTTGAGTCTTATTAACTCTTTAAGCCCTGAGTTTTTTCTACCCTTTCCTGGAGTTTTTTTCTACAGTCACCAAAACCAAGTGCATTATGTCTCATTATATACCCAAAACCTTGCCTCCAACTTCTAAATAGCAGAAATAAAGGCATAGTCATTACTAAAAAACTTGTTGGTTTGGGAATGGTTCCAAAAAACAAGCAAAAACTAGCACCAAATAAAACGAAACAGTCGTTGCTAGTACTGGACGCTCCCAGCGTCTGATGGGGAACAGGGTTATTACCGCCAGACGCTCCCAGTCCCAGTGTCTGATAGGGTTCAAAGAGTTAAGTGTTGGACCTAACATTATTCTCCACAGAGCATCACTTCCTTTTCACCTATGGCAAAGCTAATTTAAGAACTAGCCTGGATCGATATCAACATTTGAGACCTAAGACCTCACAATGAGTGACCTTCTCTTCCACTGAGCGAAAACCCTCCAAAGAACACTGATCCAGAAACAGATTCAAACTTCCGACACAAGCACTGTCATGTGTGTTCCAGTGTCTGACCAAAGTGGGAAAAGAAATCTACTACGCACTCATGTGCATAGCTCTCTTAGCTGTAAAAATGTGTATTGGACATGTAATACGTGCATTTATAGCAATGCCAGTCCCAAACTATGACCTGACCCCCACACAATCACCTAGCACCATATGTTACTATGTAGCAATACTAAGATGTGATTATCCGCGTAAGGGGATAAAATTCACGTCCTTGCTTATGTGGAGCTGCAAACATTGAGGAATGAACTCACCTGATAAGCAAAGTGACTGCTCCAGCAACTACAGGAGATGCTACACTCGTGCCAGAAAGTGACCGGCAACTTGACCTGAAACAAGAATAAGACTTATAACATTAACACAAGCAATACTAAACTACCAGAAAAGAGAAAAGAGAAGGACCCTAAGACACTAACTACTAGTACTCCATTCTCCCCTCATTAACATTAAGACTACATAATCAACTACAAACAGAGGCACCTATTAGACTGGTGTTAAAAAATTAAATTTTTTTTATAGTCAAGGGTTTTACGGCGCTCGCAACTGCATAAGGTCGTATGAGCGCCAAGGGATGGGTGTCAACAGAGAAGTCTTTACAGGGAATCAGACTTAGACTGCTCACCTCTCTAGCTTCAACAGCACAAGGTCTGCTTCGACTATCAAGGCACCCCAAAATAGCAGGTCACAAGAGAGTGACAAACATAAGTAGAGGAAAATTATAATAGTAAGGATCAGGAAAGAAAAAGCAGCAGTTCCCTGTTGTAGATCAGGCACAGTTATGAGCGTGACATGAGTCAGCCCATTTACAATTCTACTATGCTTGAACGAGAAATGTCCCCCCTTTGGGAAGGGCCTTAAGACACTACAGTCAGTAGCACTGCCTCGGGGTGTGTGTTAAGAATGAATAAAGAAAAGCATACTAAATAACAAGTGGGCCTGTTCAGCCACAGCAAGCGCTGCTCTCGAGAAATCTCCTACGCCGCAGATCTATAGTCTCCTGAGACTGAAGGATGCCACACCATACTAACACAGTAGCGGTCATTTAGTGCAGGGAAAAAGGTCAAACAGACAGAGAAACTATAGAGGGGAAAGAAAAGCAGTAGGAACTACCAATGGTGCCCTCCAACCACCTGCCACAGAACCTGGGTGACATTCTCATTGTTTTATTGTTTTAGTAAGTGTTTTACGGCACTTGCAACATAATAAGGTCATATAAGTGCCGAAGATTTTCGTGTTACAAGGGAGTAACAAACACAAAAAAGAAGGAGGGGAGAAAAAGACGATAGATGTTTGATATGAAAGAAGAAGCAAACCACACCAGAGCACCTGCCAACCACCCACCGACATTCTCATCATTCAAGGTTTTGAATACATGTCATCAAAGATATCAGACTTGAGATATTCAATAATATCTGCATATTTACATAGTAATTGCAGTAAATCAGCACAAAAAACTTCATATTTTGATGGGAAAAGACAAGCAAAATACTGACACAAAAAGGAAATAAGAGAAGCAGATGACACCTCAGTTTTAGTTTTAGTAAGTGTTTTACGGCACTTGCAACACAATAAGGTCATATAAGCGCCGAAAACTAGAGGTATTACAAGAGAGTAACATACACAAAAAAGGAGGATGAGAGATAAGGACGATAGATGTTTGATAGGAAAGAAGGAGCACACCACACCAGAGCACCCGCCAACCGTCGATGTGCACACTCAGAAAAGATTAAGACAAAGACAAAGTACATAGGAATAATATCAGGCTGAAAGCACTTACTTCAAAGCAGATCCTCGCACGGCTGATCCATAGGTCACAATGTCTGGCTTCATGCGGCCATATCCAGCAGGAAGTTCCTGTTCATGATGGAATGAACCAGAACAAATTAGTGTGTGTGTCTAAACCCGAATTACTCAACAGTAAAGGAGTCCCACTCTGCCTCTCCCTGCAGACTCACTTCAACTTACTCAAAAACTCTTTTCTAACTTTACCTCTTCAAAATACGTCACCATCCTTTCACTATCACATAACTTCTGTTCTACCAATATGTAGTGTTTTTTTAGTTTAGTTTTAGTAAGAGCTTTACGCCACTTGAACCACAATAAGGAGGTCATTATAAGTGCCGAAGATTAGAGGTGTTACAAGAGAGTAACAAACACAAAAAAGATGGGGAGATAAAGACGAAAGATATTTGATAGGAAAGTAGAAGCAAACCACACCAGAGCACCCGCCAACCACCCACATGTAGTGTTTTACAAGACTTCAAAAGCTAAGAAATTCCTTCATTTTACACAGTTTTATAACCAAAAATTCACTCTGGACCTGGAAAGTAAGTAGAGGTCAACGTATACCCACCCATGTGGTCATCCCTCTGGAGGAGAAGCGAGCAATCTGGTGCTCAAAGTTGATGCCTCCCACTCCAATAACGTCCAGCTGGTCTGCTGGGTTATTTAGAGTGCTGGAAGAGAAAGTCAAAAGCCTTGCTTTATTTCACTAGATTTTACAAAACACCATTTTCCGATTTGTTTCTTTAGCTTTAAAACAAGGCTGCTTTTATGAACATATTTCCCATGAGGAACACGTACAAATTTAGTATTTTAATATTCCATTTATAAAATCGAACAAGACTCAAATAAAATATGCTTGTTACATAACATACATGGACTATTACTCTCTGACTTTGAAAATGATTTGAACAATAAAGAACAAGATTATAAACCACAAAAAGCAATGTTTGATAAATCAAATCACTTACCCATACAAAGGTCCATCATTGCCAATAGCAGACACCATAATAACCTTGTTGGCAGTAAGCTCCCAGACCTGATTCACATTAAGAAAATGAGTTAAAACACTACAGCAGTTTGACACGTTTATGAAATTTAATATCACAATCCTTGACAGAGTGCTACCAAGATCACGTTAAATATTTTTGTGAAAATATAGAACACAATGTAATGCCAAAAAGCTTGTTAACCTAACACTAAGAACATAGCACTCCATACAAATCTATATCAATGAGAAAAATATGTTTTAAAAAACCCTGTAAGAAAATGTGCTCTAAATTTTAACTGAATGTTTTTTAAAAAAAGGCAGTAGCCCAAAAAATCTACTGATAATATAGCAGAACATCACACTAAGCATATTTAAAATAACAAACAAAATCTCCGATCACCATCTGGAAAATAATCCAAAGCAGGTTGAAAGAAGAAGAACCCCTTTCCCCCAAAAAGGGAAGGCAATTATTTGAGAAGAGGTTTAAAAGTACAATAAACAAGTCATAAGAGGATAACACAGTGCGTAAAATTTTTCAAGGCACACCTTGTCTACGAAAGGATGATCCATGAAATCAGGGCCTCCAATGCTCAAGTTGAGGACATCGATCTTCTTGAGAATAGCATAGTTGAAGGCATCTAGGAACCAGGATGTATAGGACACCTGAGAAAGACCAAGAAACATGGTATCAAAACAAAACTGTATTCAGCATAATCAAAACATTACATGGTGATACCTGTTCTTTTGAGGGTGCGGTGGCGGAGCGGTTAGTGCATTCGTCTCTGAAGCGGAAAGTCCAGATTCGAGCCCCGGTTCGGACACAGATTTTTTTCGCCCCCTCCTGCCAACCCAGCAGTAATGGGTACCTGACTTCGAGTTGGGGAAGTAAAGGCGGAGTGGAAGGAAACTGGCCACCCTACCACAATACGCTGAAAGCCCAGGAAGTTGTCTCAATAACAAGGCAATCCTCAATGTCCGGATCAGATGCAGGAACAACTTCACTTTTTTACCTGTTCTTTCAGTGCGACTTAAGACATAGCAAGAAGCTAACTCAATCAAAAGTACTACCCAAATCAGAACAATGTTACAAAATCATACAAAGCAAATTCAAGGAATACAATTTCTTAAAGAACAGTTAGAAATCAAATTACTACATTTCGTACCACCCACAGGGATTTTCCATGTTTGCACTTCATCCCTTGCTGCCCACTCAGGTTTAAGAACAACAGGGCATTTTTCTGCTTGTTTTGAGTCAAAGAGGAGTACACAACATGATAATTTTTTTCTTTTCTTTTTTTTTTGGTAAGTGTTTTACAGCGCTCGCAACTGCATAAGGTCATATGACAAATTAAACTTCTTCAATTGATAGGAAATTTTGAATTTTGCCCGGGTGGTGGCCGAAGCCTACTCTTATCGATTTTAGACCACCAAGGGATCTTTAACGTGTGCAACTTGCATACGGGCATTCCGAGATTTTTCGCCCTTGTCCGAGAAGGCTAGGTGTAGATCTTTCCTACCAGAAGATCAGGGGTGTGGCTGAAAGACAGCAATAAGAAGGAGCCAAGGAGTAGCAGTAGAAAGGTTGCAGAAAGAGTCAGGAGTCCAGATGATGGAGCAAAGGAGGTGAGGGGGTGGGGGCAGAAAGGGGAGACGAAAGCAGATGACAGAACATTGCTAGAGAGCAGAGAGCGAAGAAAACTTTTCAGTCGCAACCCGGATTCGAACCCGGGACCTTTGAATGAGAGGCTAACGCCTTAACCTCTAGGCCACGAGAGCCCCCTGACCTGATAATCATTATCTAGACTTGTCAATAAGCAGGACAAAAAGAAACATCAGATGATTTGTAAATAAATAGCATCAACTAGTCGCGCTTCTCAAACTACCATTTTTCTCTCAAACCATTATGGACAAAAGTACAGGCCACGATGATTCTGTTCTGATTCTGTTACATCAGCAGAAACCGCAGAATTCCTTTGTTATACTGATCATTTTTTACATTACTTAGAGTCAAAGCCCTGGATATTAACATAATTTCCACACACTTCTCTCACTCAGATACCACCACAATCACCACGCTGTGCTGGCATTCAGTCGAAGAAAACTCATGAGGTGAACAGACAGTAGATCTTCAGAGGAAGAACCCCCTTCAAGCAAGTGTTTCGGCCTGAACTACCTGACACTCTAGGAGGGCCGTACCACATCCAAGTGCTCTCCTTCTATATGATCGCTTTTAAGGACAAGCGGGCTAACCCAGATTCCAGGAGTTTCCAGAAATCTTGACATACACCAAAAGTGAGCATTGCCCTACCTATAGGAGAAGTTTCATTTCATTGGTGCGTATATTTGTTTCGTTATAGAGAAAACTCTCCTTGTATTTTAAAGAAACTGAACAAGGGGCAAAAACTTTACCTTCGATTTCCACAAAAGTAAATTTTTCGGGATAGCCCACTTGTGCTTAAAAGCGACCATATTACAATGTACAAAACAAAGCACCTAGCAGTTCTCCCATTATGATGTACACTTCTAGAAAAAAGCTTACCTGATTGTTGGTGAACACCCTGAAGACAAAAATGTCTGCATCTGGAGCAAATCCCAGGCATTCCTTGTGGCTTGCAATGACTCCAGCTACAAAAGTCCCATGGCCAAGGCCTGTCCAGAAGGTTGAAAGTAAAGACAAGTCAGCACAACAATGGTCACATTTCACCAGAAGGACGCAATTTGGACAAAAACAACATAGATACAGAAGTAAAAAGAGCTTTAGTTTTAGTAGACGTTTTACGGTGCTCTCAACTGCATAAGGCCGTATGAGCACCAGAAGATTACAGGTGTTCCAAGAGAGTAACAAACATAAAAAAGAAGAAGGGGAGATAATGACAATAGATGTTTGATAGGAAAGAAGAACCAAACCCCATCAGAGCACCTACCAACCATCCACGTAAAAGGAGCATCCCACAGTACAAAGTCTACTTCAACTATTAAGGCACCCCGGAAATAGCGGGTCACAAGAGTGTGACAAACATACAAAAGAAGTAGAGGGAAAATGACGATAGTAAGGATTAGGAAAGATAAAGCAGCACTTCCCTGTTGAAGTTCAGGCACAGTTATGAGCACGACATTGATGAATCATCCCATTTATGATTACAATTTTACTGTCCATAAGAACATGGTTAATGTCCCCCCTTTGGGAATGGCCCTAAAGACACTTCAGTCAGTAGCATTGCCTCGGGGGGTGGTGTATCCATGAAAAAGGATTTCACTCAAATTTTTAATTACTGCAAAAAGCAACATCATAAGGCTTCATATTTACTTTTCTCATAACCTACTTTCTCACATTCCCAAGATCAAATATAAATTTATGAACATGAATGAACATGATCAGTTTAACAATGTCTTGGTTACAGTTCCCTGAGATTACCGTCATCAAGTGTTTTCTCGTTTGTCCAGTTTGTTCTGTCCTTCAGTCTGCCCCTTTTAAAATGGGGATGGTCAGTGGCCAGCCCAGTGTCAAAAATAGCCACTTTCACTCCGGCACCTGAAATTAATGGACAAATGTCATTTTAGTTCACAAGAGTATAATTTCAAAATACAGTCATTATCACAAATATAAGGCTTTTCCCACAAATAAAACAAAGCATAGGATTTTTTTATCGTTTCTGTCTTGCAATAAAAACAAAATTAGAAGAAAAAACATTTTGTTCCATATTGGTTCCAATTATAATCAAACTTTGTAAGGCATTTTCCAAGCACAGTTGAAATTGTCTCAGACAGCCACTCACTATCAAGGGGGACAGTGTCTTTGTAATACAGTGAAACCTGCCCTGACGGCCACCTCTATAAGACGGCCACCTGTACAAACGGCCACTTTCCATTCCCCCCCCCCCCTTGCGTTTTTTCTATATAACTTAACTGTGTAAAACAGGCACCTTTCCAACGCGGCCGCGGCCACCTTATTTTAACACGCAACCCCTATCACACTAAGCAATAACACCAGTCTTAGACGGCCACCAAAGTGACTCCATTACGTCCCGAGTGTTTGTTTTACCATAGCACTCAGTCCTCCTTGTCTGACACATTTGGTTTTATTGTCACCCTCGCACAAAAGCAGCAACAAAAGAAAGAAAAAGAAGAAAAAAACTCAGCGAAAACAACAACGATGCGGCTATCTTCGGTTGGGACCTCAGAAAGGAATGGTTTGTTTTCTTCATCTTGATCAGTCCTGCCTAAGACGGCCACCTGTCTTATATGGTCAGTTTTCTCCTTGACAATGGGTGGCCGTCTTACACAGGTTCGACTGTTTATCTTAAAAAACACAAGGGGGGAAAACGGTAAGTAGTTGTTTGAACAAGCGACGGTCTCAAGTAGACAGGTGGCGGTTAGAGCAGATTTGACTATAGTAACAACATGTATCAGATCAGATCAGAAGTAAGCTATGACAGAATACTGGACAAAAAAAGAAGGTGCAAACAAAACCGATGCACCCCCCCCCCCCCCCCCCCAATCCACCCCCTACAATGGATACAAAAGGCAAAAATTCTTTGTGTTACCTGTGTAACCCAATCCCCACAGCATTTCCGCTTGGAGAGCGCTGACAATCTGAAAGACAAAAGAGATTGCCAGGTTTCAATAAGCCAACACATGTTTTAGTTTTAGTAAGTGTTTTACGGCACTTGCAACACGGTCATATAAGTGCCGAATATTAGAGGTGTTACAAGAGAGTAACAAACACAAAAAAGAATGAGGGAGATAAAGACGATAGACGTTTGATAGGAAAGAAGAAGCAAAACTTTGATGTAAAATAGTTAGAACAAACAGAAGCCAACATTAGGCACACAAGATGTAATAGTTCACCCTTTCCCTATCCACATCAGATAGACTTCACTGGACCAGCACGGTAAACACTGCTTATTTAGTTTTAGTAAGAGTTTTACGGCACTTGCAACACAATAAGGTCATACAAGTGCCGAAGATTATAAGATAAGATCAGATAATACTCTATTATCCCAGAGAGAAATTTTTCTTGGTTGTACAGAACCATAAAAACGCATGCAGGTATACATAAAAAATTCAAATTATATATTACTCTCATTGAAATTCAATATAAAAAGAGAAGAAACAAGAGAGTAACAAACATAAAAAAGAAGGATGAGAGATCAGGACGATAGTTGTTTGATAGGAAAGAAGGAGCAAACCTCACCAGAGCACCCGCCAACCACCCACGTAAACACTGCTTACCACACAATTTACTTCCAATCACAAATAGGCAAACAAAACATTCAGACAAAAAATAAATAAATTGGGATTCTGATGATGGAAGGGTGAAACATTTAGCAGCGGTCTATTCCAATTCAATACAAATATTCAATTTTCAGGAGTTCGTCAACACATCTGGATCAAATAAATCCTACAAAAAGCTGTCAGCGTAGTTTTATTAAGAGTCTTACGGCTTTTGCAACACAATAAGGTCATATAAGTGCCAAGGACTGGAAGCGTTACAAGAGAGTAACAAACACAAAAAAGAAGGAGGGGAAGTAGAGAAGATAGATTTTTTTAGAGAAAAGAAGGAGCAAACCACACCAGAGCACCCTCCAACCACCCACAAAAGCTGTCAACACAAGCTCAACAATACCTGCTTGGGCACAGCTCTGAGCAGCTTCCTGGACTTGTACTTGGGGGGAGACAACCACATGGCAGGCTAAAAAGAAAAAGCAGAAAAAAATCACATGACGTACCGCTATTCTCAGAGCAATTTTATCAAGAGGAGTGTACTACTACTTTCACAAGTCCCCCCATATACTTTAAGATTCTCTGTTTTCATTAGCAAAAACATTCATAAGTCGACCATTTGTGAGTCATTGGGGTGAAATCAGGCATTCGTCAAAATCATGAAATCCAAAAAATCGGCATTTTTCTAACAGTTTTTTGACATTTGTTTCGAATTTTTGTTTTTTGGCTCAACACCTTGTGTGCCCATTCAAAAACACTTCTATGTGTGGATTTTATGGAAAAACGTTCGTTAAAGACACCAAAAATATATATTTGCAGTTTCCAAAAACACTTAAGCGACCCCATCTCCTTCAATCGCATATATCCACTTCTATTCGAGAAAAATTGATATTTTAAAAAATCGAAAGCAAGACACAATGAATAACCTGTAAGACGATACCAATAACTCCATATATGCCAAAAAACTGATGAGCACCTGATTCCACTGCGTCCTGACACATTTGCTCTGACCAAACTTTAGAGAAGTTCGTAGAAAAAGCACTTTACAAGACAAAACCATTGCATATTTCACTTTCTAGTTTTAGTAAGTGTTTTACGGCACTTGCAACACAATAAAGTCATATAAGTGCCGAAGATTAGACGAGTTACAAGAGAGTAACAAACACAAAAAAGAAGGAGGGGAGATAGAGACGATTGATTTTTTTATAGGAAAGAAGGAGCAAACCACACCAGAGCACCCGCCAACCACCCACTATTGCATATTGCAAGGTTTAAAAAATGACAAGTTCAGGGGAACAGGCCACTGAAGTAGTCACAACAAACTAGACCAACACAGAGAGACACACACAAAAGTTGAAGGATGAACATGAATATAATCTTAATTTTCTCCTGTCAACCATATTTCTTCTTGGTTTGAAGACCTTTACACAGAATTAGTGAATTATTCTCTGAAAATTTCATCAATGAAAACACTTTTTCCAATTCACAAAACATATAAGACAAAACTACCCATGCAAGTTCAGCCCTAAAGACTTTCTCCATATAAGAAACACATGATTCCCTTCATCCCTGGGTCACCAGGACAAAAATGTGTACAAGGCTGCAGGGCAGCAGAAGGTGTATTATAGAGACGGTAAAAAGGAAACAATTCATCTCTCAAGATACAGAACAAAAAGACACACGTTCAAACAAAACATGGACAACACTACATATAGCCAAACAAAATAGAGATTGGGTTGTAGTTTACAGTGAGACAGCACAATAAGGGTCACAGTTTGTTTTAACTCTTCCAGCCCCAGCCATTTTTGTGCACTCCCTAACCCCAGTTCAAGCCAATGCCGCAGTATTTCAGAAAAAGAGGCATGCATTCTAAAAAGTGATGTAGTATCTATGTAATGAGGTTTAGAAAGCAACATATAACAATGTTTAAAGGTAAATGAACAAATATTATGAAAATTTAAGTTAAATTAGGTTTGCTAATTTCGAAAAATGCTCAAATTCTGTACCCCCTGAAACTGAGAATATATGCTCTTGGGACAGTGGGAGGTACAGGCGCTGCTGAAAATAAACGCACTGGGGGCTGGAAGGGTTAAGTTTTAGTAAGAGTTGTACAGCACTTTGCAACATATTTGGGTCATTTAAGTGCCGAGGATTAGGGGTGTTTTAAGAGAATAACAAACACAAAAAAAGGAGGAGAGATAATGATGACAGATATTTGATAGGACCTGAAAGAAGGAGCAAACCACACCAGAGCACCCGCCAACCACCTACATCACAGCTTTCTCAGTGAACACTGGTACAAGACACTGAGAAGAAGAAAGGTCCAGAAAAGGCAGATGACATGAGACATTAAACCAACCATCCACAAGACAAGACAGAGAAATGAAAGACAGAGAAAGAGAGAAATAATATGATACGACATAAGCAATCACTATCAAATTCGAGCAAAGAAAAAAACATACCATGGATAAGCTTTTTCTCCCTGCATTCCGGGCATTGAAGCTATCCATTTGTTCCTCCTTATCCGCCTCCGCCTCATTGTCGTCATCTGGTACTGCATAAACAGAAGAAAAAAAAACCCAATGTAAACATAATTCATTCTAGTAAATGGTGAGTTGCTCCCAACTTCTTGTTTAGTTTTTCAGTAAGAGTTTTACAGCACTTGTAACACAATAAGGTCATATAAGTGCCGAAGATTAGAGGTGTAACGAGGGAGTAACAAACATAAAAAAAGGAGGGGAGATTAAGACGATAGACGTTTGATAGGAAAGAAGGAGCAAACCCCACTAGAACAACCGCCAACCACCCACGCTCCCAACTTCTATAGCACAAACTGTGGGCAAACATTTATTTGTATACCGTTCAGGAATAATGAATAATGACAGACACAGACATTTAACTAAGCTGAGAGTTAATGAACATTCTTTTTACAGCACTTGCAACACAATAAGGTCATATAAGTGCCGAAGATTAGAGGTGTTACAAGAGAGTAACAAACACAAAAAAGAAGGACGAGTGATAAAGACAATAGAGGTTTCACAGGAAAAAGCACCTGCCAACCACCCACCTACAAAATTTTTAGATTGTGGAGGAGTACAAAACACTATCTGCCTATAGCATCATGTTCAGAATGGCAAACATCTGGTAAGCTCCAGGGGCTAGTCTCTTGTTCAAAAGCTTGCTCTAAATAAGGTAAACATTGAAAATCTGCAGCACAATACTCTCAGAAAGGGGAATAGCTTGTTGCACCACAGATAACCATGAATGATAAATGAGCTGGTAAATTTATACATTATCATTGGGACCATCAAAAAATAAAGAAAAGGGGCTTTTTTATTTTGCCAAGGAAGGGAATTTTGTGAAATGGTTTCCTTTGTGCAACAGAAAGGTCTTCAGCCGTACTTGGTTAAAATTACTATGTTCACTATCTATACTAGAAAAATTGAAATAAAATAAGACAAGACAGTTTGTTTTAGTAGAGGCATTACGGCGCTCGCAAACTGCATTAGGTCATATGAGCGCCAAGGGGTGGATGTCGACAGAGAAGTCCTTACAGGGAATCAGGCATACTCTGCTCACTTCTCTAGCTTCAGCAGCACAGAGTCTGCTTTGACTATCAAAGCACCCCGGAAATGGCGGTCCACAAGAGAGTGACAAGGATACAAAAAAAGTAGAGGAAAAAAATGACGATGGTAAGGATTAGGAAGGAAAAAGCAGCAGCTCCCTGTTGCAGTTCAGGCACAGTTATGAACATGACACTGATGAATCAGCCAATTTACAAGTACCGGTACAACTCTACTGTAGGAACATTCCCTTTAGGAATGGCCTAAAGACACTTGTCAGTAGCACTTATGAGACTGGCTAAATACAGTCTAAAGACACTTGTCAGTAGCACTGTCCGGGGGGGGGGGGGGGGGTGAAGACAAGACAAATATCTCTATCTTCAGCATTCAACATTCAAGGACAATGCAACTGAGAAATGTCTTCATGCAAGCAAAGAAACTGTTTCAACATAATATATTACTGCAGCTTAAGCAGACAAAACAAAGCATCATAAGGAGAGGTAACCCGTTGAAAGAAATGTTCAACATGAAGTGGTCAAGTCAACAAGACCAACTAGAACACCACACTTGATTTTGCCATCAAATTATGGTACAAAGGAACAGGACAGAGTAACATGAAAAACGAAGATTACCTTTGGTGTACTTCAAGGACCTTGTGACTTTTCGGTGTGGGGTGACTCTTTTAATCAAGGGATGATCTTCTAAAGCACTCACACCATTTTGGTCGGAATTTCCATGAAACTGAAATTAAGAAAGCACTACATAATACTAAGAGAGAAATATATATATATATATATATATATATATATATATATATATATGATGGAAGTACTTTTGAAAATTCCTTATTGGTTGTGAAAACCTAGAACTTGTGAAACTAAAATCAGTAACTTATGAGACTGGCTAAATACAGTCTCATTTAAAAACATTAATTACCCAGTGTGAAAACAGAGCCCAGGCCACCTACTGAGGTCAAGTGTCTTACACAATGAGAACTGTTGGACAATCGCCTTGCTGAGATCATATCTCCACAAAATTGCACCAACAGACAACCCAGATCCGTCCTGTCGAGCCTGCAAGGAGGAGGACGAGACTATGGACCATATGTTCCTGAGATGTCCCGCCAACTATCGAGCCAGAACTCGTCTGGCGGGATATTTCAGTAACCCACTTTCAGCACTTTTCAAGGACCCCCGAGCAAGTGTTGAGTTCCTGCGTGCTGTCGGCATCGCTGACCGTTTACAACGCCACAGCACCAAAAGAGAGAGAGAGTGTCTTACACTTACACCATTATAGAACTAAGTTCAACCCATTTAGCTCCATTACTTTTGACAGGTACCTGTAAAAGACTTTAAAATACAAAGTGCAGTCAAAAAAACATATGATCTCACCTGTACTACATCAAAGTCACTTGGATAAGAATTGGCTGGATTAATCCTGGGTAACACTTTCCATGAGGTAACTCCTGCCTCTTGTAAAGCAGCAGAAATGAAGCGTTTGCGAGCTAGCGCCTTGTAGTACCCATCAAAAGTGATAATGAATTCTGTAAAAATCAAAACACGATTCCATTGGCTTAAACACAAATATATAACAAAAAAAGCAGTACATTTTTGTGCTGAAAACCTTTTGTTTGTAGTAAAAGGATTTAATTAACCTCTACTGGCACATGAACAGAACATGGTAAATTAAGAGAAAGAAAACATTAAGAAATCAAAATAATAGACTTAACTGAATACATGATGTAAGTGTCATGACACAGAGGAATGAGGGGCTCGGTAAGTTTTGGGCACAGCGAGTCATTATATAATCCTACTACTTATTATTTGCCCTGCTTTTGATGAAAAAAAAATACCCATTTATCTTGAATAGAAGTCGAAATTAGCAATTGAACCAGATGGGGGTCGTTAGTTTCAGATGTAAAATTAGCAGGGAAAGGACTACCAAAGTTTACTGAATATGTCTTTTAAGCTTGAGTGACCTTGGAAATTGCAAATTTATTTTTTTGCGTGCCTTTAATCAACATTTTTCAGTAAAATCCACAACACAGAGTGTTTTTAAACATGTAACTAGTGTTGAGCCAAAAAACGTAAAATCAATCAAATTCACCCTACGGGTGGAAAAATGCCTGTTTCTTCAATTTCATTCTTTTAACAAGTGCCTACTTTTACCACAATGCCACAAATATGGTCTAGTACAGCTAATCCCAAGGCAAGGGCAACACATAGTACTGGCCAAGGTAATGGGAAGGGCAGAGCTGATTTTACAATAAGCACACAGAATCATAAACATTGAAACTACAAATTAATAGTAGGCAATTATAAATAATGGTCAAACAAATCATTTCCATACTGACAGAAAGAACCCTAAGAAACGCTTACCAATTTTTAATCTAATTCTATTATTTGATCTTCAAGAGACAATTTCATTCCCCTGATTTTGACAAATTTTATATATATAAAAAATGTTCTTACCATTGTCAACAACAGAACTTGTAAATTCCACATCAACTCGCTTGGTTAAACCTGCATGCGTGGTGTTGCAAATATTGTGGGTCGCACTCTCAGAATGAGGCGACTCTGTTGCCGACAAGTTTTGTGCCTTAGACTTCCCATCAAAGCTTGCCGACGTCTGATTAGCAGACAAGTCAGCTGGGCGAATACTTGAGTCACTACTGCTATTGCTATTAATTCTATTCGCATCAGTAGCACTAGTTTTTAGCCCCTTGGTGCTGTTCTTGTCCTGTGCCTCAAAATGGTCACCAGCAGGAACAACTTTCATATTAGCCACACTGTCCTTCAACAAAGACGCAGGGCTCGGGTGTGAATGACTTTGATTATGAGGTCTGAATTTCTTCACGTCAAATGTTCCGGAATTGTAACTCAGCGCCCTGCTCGCAGCAGTTGAGACAGCACTCACATTCACCACAGAACTACTGTTCTGTTGCTCCACTCCACTATTGTTGACCGTGTGAAAATGACTTGTGGCATGGGCAGAATACTTTAACACATCTCCTCCAAGGAAAGAAAGAGTGTCTTTGTCACTACTGTTTCCCTGTGACACACTCTCCTTGGGACCATGATGATGATGCTGCTGGACAGTGTCATCATGAAAGTGCTGACCATCACAGATGTGGGGGCCGGTCAGGGCAAGGAGACACCAAGTCACAGCAAGTGTTCTCATCAACATTTTGAAACCTGATATTATCACTTCCACCTGTTCTTTATGAGCGAGTCTCTCCAATATGAATCATATTTTAGCAAGTGTTCTCATCAACATTTTGAAACCTGATGATATTATCACTTCCACCTATTCTTTATGAGCAAGTCTCTCCAATATATGAATCACATTTTTGCCAATCACCATGCCCATGCTAGAAACGTCATCACGATGTCCTGGGGACAGTAGACATCAACACTTCACTTCATGTTTTATCTGATGATGTCACTGCGAAGATCTGATGATGTCACTGCGAAGAAAGAAATTGCATTAAGGTCAGTGATAGAAAAAGTTTCAAAAAGCAATGAGTGACAAAAACAGTCTTGTGAGCACAAGAAGCAGAAGAGAATTACTTTCGTTTTACAGATGGAAACCAGAAACTATCAATCATCAGGTTGTAATAATACCGACTTGTCACTCACAATATAAAGTAAAAAAGGCCCACAGTTTACAACCACTCCCTCTTTCAAACTTTCACTTTGTATCGCCTTCATTTTATATAGTTCTTCCTTTTGACTCCTTTGTAACTTGAGAAATAGAAAAACAGCATCCTGTTCCGCCTTGTTTCTTCAACACATCATCAGATTGCAACGATCTATCTCTAGGCTTCTATAGCATACTCTTTAAAAAAGCCAACTAAGAGTGCAGAGTGTCAGCATTATTTTCTGCTCTTTCAATGACAACTTGACTCACTATCAGTCACAAAGATAAGTCTAGATTAGATCTCTACCTATTATGAAATCTAAGTGGGTAAAATTTTACTTTTACATCAGCATGCAAATCACTGCTGAGGCGCTAAACCGCCACATTTTTAGCAGTACATGTATACAATATAGCCATTAAAAACATCCAATCAATCGTTAAGAAAATCTCTCACCTAATTGTACATCAAATTATGGATGAAATACACTGGGGATGCCCCTACCGCCACAAATTGTTAAAAACATGATGCGCAATATTACTATGTAATAAGGTCTATTGCAGTGGCGGTGGGTAGTGAAGGGCTCACGGGCTTGAGCCCCTCTTCCCATCCCCCAACTCTATCCCAAGGTAAATGAAAGTTTCTTAAATGACGAAATAAGCAGATGAAACCGTTATAATTGCACGCAATGAACACATTGATCAACTTGGCTGCTTCTTGTTCATTTATCCAATCACTGTTGTCACCACATATAATACAGACTATAGTAACCTAACAGCCAATCAAATGTCTTTAGGGCTCAGCAAAGTAGGAGCCTGTTCCTACGGGCCTTCCGTAATGAAACTCTTCATTTATAAAAAGGTTAAAGATTTGAAAAAAAAGAACACTGTACTGAGGGCTCACTCTCTCCTAGCCCTGACAAGACTATGGGGTGGAAGTTTACAACCCATTTTCCCCCAGAGACGCAGTTACCTATGCTATGGGCGTAGGAATAAAAGGAGGGGGTGGGTGGACAAGTGGTCCAAAATTAATAAACGGAGAGGTTGGATTTGGAAGGGGGGGGGGGGGGCATTCAACCTCATACCCCACTTATACACAAATCTGTTTTATTTCTCCTTCAGTTCAGTGAGAGAACAAGAGATCATTTATAATGAAATTTTAGTGATTTTAGTAGGTTACTGTGACAACTTTTCCCACTTAGGAACAAACCAGTTTCATTACAAAAATATTTAAACCAATGTACAAAAGTTTTTAAAATGTACCGAAAAATGAGGTAGTAGCCAACCATGTACCGGTGCTATCTCTAATAATGAGGGTAATTTTTGCCATTATATTACTTACAACAAAAAAAAGGTTTCATTCAGATATCTAGATTCTTTTTTTTTAATCGAGCCGAACTACGCCGGTCGCCATTTTGTTTTGCCCGGAAGTTCTTGCTACTCCTTCTGAAAACTGTCTATCTGTGTGGATTATCAAATTGACAAGCAAAAAAACAAAGAAAAAAATTTATGATTTTATAGCACAAAAGTATTTTACTAATTTGATCGTCTACAAGAATGCTAGGCTATTTCATTTTTCGAATCGAGCCAAACTACATCGGTCGCCATTTTGTTTTGCCCAGAAGTTCTTGCTATTCTTTCACTCTCTCTATCTCCTTCTCAACCCCCTTCCCCTCCCTCTCTCTCTCACTGCCCGCGGACAAAATTGCACGCTTTCAACACAAGAGCGCTGGAACGTTTGTTTACACTGGTACAACGGTGAAAGCACACCGGGTGAGAATAGCCAAAAAAGGTTCGTCTTGCGCCATTCTCATCCCAGGTGAGAATAGAGGGGTGGCCATTGAATTCACTACAAAAATATAAATCTAAGCCCTAGCCTATATTTCATTTCAGGGGGGGCTTGCAAAAATAAAAATTTTAAAAAACCCACAATCTTCACATTTTACATGGCAATTTATCAGTATCAGTTTCCAAATGGCTGCCAATGAAACAGGAAGGCAATCTCCAAAGAGCGCCCAACATTCAATAGGCCTAGCCTAAATCTAGATTTAGATCTAGATCTAGATCTATCTAGATCTAGTAGGATCTATCTAATTCTAAATTAAGATCTAGAATCTACAGTACACTGACAGTGTGAAAGTAATAGATTAAAGGCCTATCTATAGCTATAGGTTATAATTCATTCATTTGGAAACAGGTAGGCAAGACTACACATTGTAGGCCTACACCACATGCCTTTAGTTTGATTACTAATTTAATAGGCAGATAATTAATATATTAGACTAAGTAAGTGTAGATCTAGTGAGCTATAAAGATAAGGGCTGTAAATTGTACTTTACCGGACTACCCGTCTCGGCCCGTGATTACTACGCACGCCTAGCCTAACTGCGCACTCATAGTTCTCTACGTGCGGACAATTTTAAGGTAGTGGGCTAGAGTTGGGTCAGGCTTGCAAAATTAGCGTCCGCGAGTAACGAACTACTCACTGGCAGTACCCGCCAACGAGTGGACGGGTAATGAGCCGTCCGCTTGTGAAGAGTAGTTCGCCACTCGCAACTCGCTACATCGGACAGAGACAACAGTTCGTTTAGCGAGCGAGCAGACGGGCGGACCGAGAGACTCCATGCATTCGAGCGGGCAGACGGACGGACGGGGAGCGACTCCTTCCATTGCATACTACTTACAACCCATCTCTCGCCCTCTATTGCACTGTGCTGGACCAGGAGTATGCCTAGCCAAGTAAAGTCCCGAGCAAATACGAATGAAAGTGGCTATTCTCACCCGCCCGGAAGTTCTCGCAAGATCAACTCCTCCCCTCTTCTCTCTCTCTCTGTCTCTTTCTGAATACACTGTCTATCGGTGTGGACGATCAAATTGACCAAAACAAAGTTAAAAAATGATGTTAAAACACAAAAGTAAATTAATTTGGTTGTCTACAAAGATGCTACGGCTATTTAACTTTTCGAATCGAGCCGAACTACGCGGGTCGCCATTTTGTTTTGCCCGGAAATTCTCGCGCTACTCCCCTCTCTCTTTCTCTCTCTCTCTCCACTGCCCACAGACAAAATTGTACGCTTTTAGTAGGCTACAGTTGTAATGGAACGTTTGTTCACGGCACAGAATTCTACAATTTTTCTGTTATCACAGTGTAGAATTCTGTGGTTTAGGGTGACGCAAAATTTGGTGAACGCGCACCGGGTGAGAATAGCCACAAGACTCGCCTGCACTATTCTCACTCCAGGTGAGAATAGAGGTGGCCAATACGAATAGTGGACCACGTAATAATTAGATTGACCAATTAGCCTCAAGGAGTCAGGGTCGTGGGTCAAAGGGCACGGTGGCATGGTCGTGATGACTGAAAAACCCAGTAAGAGACGTCAGTCGGTTGCTAGCAGTCGAACTTTATTCGAAGGTTTTAGTTTTAGGATGAGGACGTAGAAAACTGAGTAAGACGAGAGTGAGAAGGGGAGCTTGGAAGGGAAGAACAGCGGGCCACTAGACTTTCTAGATTTCTAGATCTAGATCTACAATCTACGATCTAGATCTAGATTCTAGATCTTGATTCTAGATTCTAGATTGTAGTAGGCCTAGATCTACTTAGATACTGTCAGTAGTCAGTAGTCACACAGATTTTAATTTTAAGTAATTTTGTAGAGTCAAGTGTGGTCGTGTAGGCTAAACTGTCTGTAATCTAATATGTATCAATGGTATACTGGAGTTGGAGTGTAGAAAACCATGTGAAAATATGAAAGAAAAAAACCCGGGGCAATTTACTGATCCCATGAAGAATAACAAACCAAACACACGGTTCATTGTACGCCAAAGACAAAGTATCCGTCCATTTTGTTTTGATCGGATTTGCTATACCCCAGATTTTTCTTCTTACTTTTTTTTCCTTTGGACATGGAATGCAGAAAGTAGGCCTAATTTAATTTTCTAGAAATTCGAAGCCTGCTTTGATCAACTTAACTTTGATTCAGTATTTTTTTCTGGTTATAACATTTCAAATAATTTTGTGAGTGCTGGTTAGTTAAGCAAGGTAGATATCTCTAGGCTTAATATACATAGCGGAAAACTCCGTTCAAAACTTGTATAGAACCCCTAAACCGGCACACTCTGTCACTTCAGCAGAAGCACCAGATAGATAGCCTAGCAGAGCGGCGGATCTAGGCTCATAATTCATACTGCTCATCGCAGTGCGCGCGTCCCCTCAACATACACCCACCGCCCCCCATGCATGAAATAAATACTAATCTATAGCTGTTGGTGGGTGTACTTAATCATGAACACCACAAGCATAAAGTTCAATATAAGCCTAATATAACTTGATTTTAAAAAACAGACCTCTGCAACTCATGCCACCGTCTTAATTTGCCCCGCTTCATTCTTACTCTTTCCATCCCCCTCTTCAGTCTAATTTTTTTCCAGCCCGAGGTCTACTTCCCCTGGTTTCCATCATGTCCCTCAGGCCCTCGTAGGCATACTCTCTTTCCATTGCCACCTTTCCCCTAACATATTCTCTTTATTTCCCCCCCCTTTTTTCTGCTCCCGTCATATCCAACTCATCTGCCTTCTTTTATTACCGACCTACCCACGACGCGCCATATTCCAGTCTTAAATTCTTCCTATGCATCATTACCATCTCTCCTATTAATCCTCTTTCCCTAATTTCTCTGATCCTTTCTCTTCAACCTACCATTATGATTGTTTTAACTTTTCCCTACTACTCCTCCCCCGAGTAACCTTTACCTACACGTACAAAGCGCGCGCCTATTGAGCAGGTTATTCAAGGACTTACAACAAATCTCCTTGAGGTTATTATAATTCGTTCATTTGGAAGCAGGTAGGCAAGACTACACATTGTAGGCCTACAATGTATACATCTATTCGCATGCCTTAAGTGATTACATTAGAATTACAACAAAGCTTTAGACCAGTAATTATTCGGCGTTAGATTTGCCGGCTGTCTGTAGTGTGTTTATTGTTTAATTATTTGCTAGCTCTAGTTTTCTTCTGGCTTGTTTAAATTCTTTTTAAAAAGTTAAACTAGTTTGTCTGCCTTAAAGGTTATTTGTAAGTAGTTGTTTCTATTTTGTTTTGTTTATTTGTTATGTTTGTAACAGTGGGGATTATATGGGCACCTTTCTGGGATGTGGGGGCGTCTTTTAATTAAGTCATACCTCTCGCACGACCCGCTTTTCTCTTTCTGAAAATGATGAAATCTTAGAGAGCTCAGAGATGTTTTTCCCTGGGATCAATTTTCTAGAGGACCCGACCAGAGACTGTATTTACGGTCTTTTGACCCGACCTTGTTGTTGTGGCTCCTTGTTAGAATTTTTATATATACATGTA
>NW_004797894.1:260322-300836 GCF_000002075.1 Aplysia californica | reverse complement strand
TCATCATCATCATCATCATCATCATCATCATCATCATCATCATCATCATCATCATCATCATCATCATCATCATCATCATCATCATTAATTATTATCATATTAGTTGGCTTATAATTATTATTACGGTTAATTATTGTTTTAATTGTTTGTATTTTTGTTGTAATTGTTGATGATGTTGTTGAGGCAGCAATAATCAAAGTTCTTCGCGAAATTGAATTACAGTTTGTCATTTGTTTTACTTTACAGTAATATGTTTGTGTCTTTATTCCCATTAAATTGGTGAAAACAAAATCCACAAATTAATTGATTTCGGTCAAGGATGTAGCTTTTCATGTTTAGATCTAGAAGAGACTCGTAGATGGAGCTGTCAATCCTGTCATTAAGTCAAATGGAATCATAGAGTAACTCTACTATGAACGGAAGACGCATACAATGTACCGGCCTATGTAAGTCAACCATTCACGGGGCTTTAAAAAAGCGAAAAGATAATAACATTTTAATAAGGTCGATAATTCATGTACGGCGGGGCGCGTGGAGCTCTTTACCGTTTGTAGTAGCCTCCCGCTGGAAAATAGCTTCAGAAAGGCCACCGTCCGTACTCGAAAACCCAGATTGTACAGACTGGAAAGCAAGCTACTCTGCAGTCCTACAATTTCCAACGTAATGTCAACGGGTTGAATTCAAATGAATGATGTATATAAGTTGTTTGTACAAAACTATAGTTTGTTTATTTTATCTCCTAGAGCAAACTTCTTTATCTGATGTTGTGAATATCGACAATATGGCGTTGAGGGTAATGTGCTTTACTGTTGTGTCTCCATGACTGAACTGTAAACATGGCGGACATGAGTATCGAACTTTCGTTTTATCGCTATCGTCTGCGGTCCATTATTTGAAGTTTCGGAATTGTCGTGAGCACTGCTGTTCTTCATTCAGTAAAATAACTTGTTTTATTACTTTGCTTAGCTGCATCGAAAGCTTGCCTCAGGATGAGGACTATCATGAAAGACTGGATCCATGTTGGCTTGGCCTACTCTCAACTCTTTCACTTTCAATTTCTCATATTTTCTCCCCGTCTCTGTTACACTGTAACACTCTGTACTGTCTGTGCAGTGTCCAGTAGGCTTCAGTAGGCCCTACAAAATTTTGGCATTTGCTGTGTGCACGAGCTGATGCAGTAAACTGTAGGCCCAAACTATTGAGAGTAATAACTAACATTTTACAAGCAATAAATAAGACAGAATAAAGTGTTAAATTTTATAAAATTAAAAACGTTTATGACGCCGTGAACATAGCTTGCAGGCTACGTTCACTACGCCCTGAATCATCCACCGTTGGCACAGAGGCACGACTGAAACGTTATGGTCGCTCTCTCAGCAGAGTGAATGAGGAAACAGCACAGGAATACTCGCGAGAAAAATAATGCAGCAGTGGTCCGAATGCAATGGAATTTACGGAGGGCGAAGGCTAGCACTGCAAAATAGCCTGGGTCTTCAAGGTTTCGCTCGCCTAGCGCGTGAAACACAACATCGATCCGTTTCCTGGGTACGGACCCAGCAACGCTCGACAATTTGAAAATAAAAGTCGTTCGCAGAAACAAGGGAGAATGGAAGAAGGCCAAACTACATTCAAGGCGCTGTGAACGTAGCCACAGTGTAAATTTAAATTGTATGTAGATATATATAAATTTATATAATATAATTCAATATACTGGTAAGGCCCTCCAGGAGAATTGCAGTCAAACATGTTGTATACTATACTATATAATAAATAAGACAGAATCGCTAAGGCTAAGGAGCTAGAAAAAAATTAAGTCTTAGATCAGATGGGAAATTTAGGGGAAGATGGAGGACGGGGGGGGGTGGTGGGGGGTTCAAAGGACCAGCCGGTGGTTCATCAAGGTTTGCTTGTCTGGTCGGCGAGCAGTGATCAAAACTTCACACGTCTTATAAACTACTGTCCTCTCTGATAGTGATAGTGGCTTGAGTCAGTCCTACTTATTCCATTGCCACCAGTGCTTGTATTTCATAGGACCAAGCTGTTCGATTTATTAATGATTAAAAACAGAAATGCTTGAACTTCCCCTTTGCTTCCACCCGTTGATGCACAGTCAACCAATGCCATCCCTCCCCTGTATGTGACAACGATTCAAGAAACTTATTTTCTCGGCCAGCCATGGTCTGGGCGGCAGGCTTTGGTCAAACTAATTTCACACGTCTAGTCTCTGGCTGTCCTTGAAAGTCTCTGTTGGAGCGCCGCTCAAGCACTTTCACGGGCACTGGTGAGATTTCGTACCCCCACTCCACACTAACCATCTGCACTGCTAAGGGCTCACAGAGATGGTGTAATATCTTCCCTCAAATTGCACCCATACTGACCCTTCTCACCTGGCATCATGGTGTAAAGGTTCTAAGTGGCGACTGAACCAAACTTGATAGTTTTGTATATCAGGGCTGAGTGGCATTTTCTGTCTTAGACTAAGTAAAAACACTCTAAAGGGAAGGAATTTCTCATTCTGTTTCTGTGTTAGACAGGTTTCTGTCTTATGGAGGTAATTATAGAGGAATTTGTCAAGGGGGGAGCAGGGAGATTCTGTTGTGACAGGTTTCCTTCTTTTACACAGGTTTTTGCTATTTAAAGCAGGTTTGACTGTATAATGATGGCTATCGTAGTAGACTGCTAGATTTTCTCTAGTTGCTCAAAGACGTACAGAGTGCAGTCATCTACATATGAGCTGATATCATTGGGGAAGTGAATAAATATCAACTCATTCTAAGTTCAAATTAATTGTCAGTACTACAAAATCAAGGGACATGTGTAACAAAAGTTTTTGCACAGCTCATAATTTTAGTGCCGTAGTAAAAATGGCTGCGACAGGTGCAAATTTATTCGCATCATTAATCAGAGCTAAGGCTTTATTTTTGCGATCTTGGAGCTAGCAATATATCCTGATCTTGAAAAAGCAATTTTATTTTGACACTTAGATTAAGTTAGCCTCTATTGATTCAATTTCTGTATTTTCTTTTATGCTTTTTTTTCTCCCCCAGATATTCATCAGTTTGTGCTGGGGCTGACCTGAGCTGAATCCTCTCTGATTTGAGTCTCCTGGGCCATAAGTTATAGCACTATGGAGGGTTTAAAGATTGAAGACTACATGGATGTTGTGTACAAGTGTAAATTTTGTCCATATACTTGCACACAGTCCCCAGAGATGAGTGTTCACGTGAAAGAGCAACACTTGCAGACAGTGCAAAGTTCACAAACAGATTCTACGAACACCCAAACTCATAACAGTAAGTCAAAGCGATACTGTGTTGACTTGAGAGAGCCGTAGTTGAAATACTGAAGGTACCGGTGTCAACATTTTCTGTGGGATACATATTTTGGCAGTTCAGTTAAAAATCCTTTTTTAAAAAGTTCAGTTCTCCATTTGTCTGCTTTATCCGCATGCAACTGAAAAAAAGGAACATCAGTGACCTCTTTTTGTTAACTCTGAATCCTTGTTAAGACAGTTATTCGTTCAAGTTTCAGCATCATAATTATTTACTGTCATCAATAGAAGTTATGTTTTCCTAAATTTCAAGGTATAGCGGTAAAACTTGAACTTGAACAGTTAAAAAAAAAGGGAGAGAGGAAACAAGCAGAAGTAAATGTTTACTTATATTTTGAACCATTTGTTTCCCCAGGCCAATCTCATACCAATAGTTCATCTTTGGCCAAAGCCCTGGATGCAGCTGTGTCTGCCGCTGTGGGGAACTCCAGCACTCCACCAGTGACGTCGGCGGCGTCCACAGCCAGTAACTACAGCCTGAACAACTCCCTCATCGGCAACAGCAGTAACAGCAACAGCTACGTGAACGGCGGCAGCAGTTTCTCGTTACAGGTGTCCGATGATGTGTTGAGTTTCACCTCTGATAGTCAAGCCTATTTGGACAAAGGTTTGACTTCAGGTGAGTTTGTCTGTGCACACTTTTTTTTTTTTTGGTTGGTCCCGTGTCCTGATTTTGGTGCCCATATTTGTTGGTTACGTAAAAATGTATTGATGGGTAGTTGGCGGGTGCTCTGGTGTGGTTTGCTCCTTCTTCCTATAAAAAATCTATCGTCTCTATCTCCCCTCCTTCTTTTTTATGTTTGTTACTCTCTTGTAACACCTCTAATCTTCGGCACTTATATGACCTTATTGGGTTGCAAGTGCCGTAAAATTCTTACTAGAACTGAAAATGTATTGACATGTTGCAATTTGTTATGATTTCTAGAAGAACAAAACAAGAATTGTTAAGTTGATGATGATAATGATGATGACATCTGTGCACACTGATCCTCAGACCACAGAAGGCTTACGTGTTCTTTACGAAAAAGCTTTAAAAAAACATAGAAAGATGAAATATGAAATCTGATAAAATCTCTAAGAATCAAACATTTGTTGTGACTAGAGTAACACTGCTAGTGGTTGCAGCAGTTTGAGCTCAAAAAGAACATAAGAAATTAAGTTGGCTCATAATTATATTTCTTCACTTTAAAACAATTATATAAATATCGTCTCATTGGAGAGATTTAAGAATAGATCTCTGTTGTTTCTCTACCTTTGATGCTCTTATCTCAGGTGCAGTTTGAGCTAGTTATGTGAAGAATTTTTTACATGTCAAGTGTTTTTGTAAGCACAGGATTTAACTTCACTGAGTTCTTCCCACCGTAACCCTATCCGTACGCCCTGGGGTCATTTTGTACCCCCGGAGTTGTATTCTTCACATTTTAGGATACTTCTAGTACGAAGATCTCTTTGAAACTTTCAGTATTTCTCAAAAAATCATTTTGACAGACTGCTATGCAAAGCGTACGGATCAGATTAACGAGTAAATTTCCTCTTTGAAAATGGGGGAAGTTCCCCACGTTGTAAGGGTACGATAGTAAAACATGATGTACTGATAGGGTTAACATAATTTCTGTTGTTCTGCTAGTGTCGTTTGCCCCTCTGGCAGTGCCGGCAGTGTCACAGAGCGGGCCCCTGACCTTGAGCAACACTTCGACCCCCGACCTCACAGAGTTGATTAACTTGGTCAAGCCGTCGGAGGAGAGCGGCGGCACCAGCGGTCATCTGTCCACCTCCGCGGGCGGCCCCCTCTCCCTGGAGTCTGTGGTACAGCTGCAGGCAGCTCCTTCGGTGCAGCAGCTTCAGCCGTTCAGCTCAGACTCGGGCACGGCGGTGGCTTCCGCAGAATTGCCGAATCTGAACTCCTCTCAGTCGTACACTGTCATGGCGATTCAGCTGCAGGGTTACAATGAAGGTGAATAAAGATGTTGCTATTCTTTGGGTTTAAAAAAAAAATCTTTTGCCATAGAGTATATTTATGATAGTGGTTGGTTGATGGGTGCTCTGGTGTGGTTTGCTCCTTCTTTCCTATCAAACATCTATCATCCTGATCTCTCCTCCTTCTTTTTTGTGTTTGTCACTCTCTTGTAACATCCCTAACCTTTGGCATTTATATGACCTTATTGTGTTGCAAGTGCCGTAAAACTCTTACTAAAACTAAGTATTTATGATGAACTTACTTTTAATTAACATTTTCCTAAAAGTAGAGAATGTCTTCAGTATTAGTTTCTTTTCTGTATTTCCTTGGCTATAGGTATGCCTGCTTTACACCAATTGTACAGCTTCATTAATATATTTAAAGGATGTTGTGGTCAAAGTTTGTAGTTTTTGTTTGGTGCTGCCCTTAGTGCCACTTCAAGCGCTTTTACTTTATGATAATATCGCCGATAAGTTGTTAAAATACACAAAGTCCTGAAAGCAAAATTTCATAGGAGAGGGCAAAAACTGATTAAGAAACTGCAATAAAAAAACAAAACAAATTGGACTTAGTACACTTTAACAGCTGGCCAATGATATGCAACAGTTGGAAAAATATCCTTACTTGAAATTATGCCTTCCTCTCAGGAAACTCAGGTGGTCAACCCCAGTACGTTGTAAGTTCATCAGAACCGGCTGAACCTGTTAACATCCCCGAAAATGCAGAGACAAAGGTTAGAGAAATTTTCGTTGAAGGTTTCTTCTTTCTTTTTCTTCTTCCTCGTTCTCGAATTGAAGGTTGCAATTTAATGGGTATTGTTCATGATAAGTTCTGGAAAATAATATACGTTATAATTAATTGTAAACCTTTGTCTGTTCTTTAAATGTCTTGTCAGCTGCTTTGTGAAGTAACTCCTCATTGCTTTGATAGCTGTTTTACATCCTACTAAATGGCATAGGCAGTTAATTTTAGTCTAATCTTCCCTTGGCTAGTGCTTTCAGTTTCTGTTTTTCTCCATTTCTTACAGTGTAATTGATGAAAAGCTTATTTTTTCATCTTCGGTTTTTCAAAGTTTTGTTCTTGAGTACAATGACATAGTTGAAGTTGTAAACTTGAAAAAAAATTCTGTGTTGATTTAAGTTTTGTCTTAAATAAAAGAAACTACTTACGGAGTAGATTTTATTGTTCAGATTGCTTCTCACAAATTACTTCAAATACGAAAGGAAAACAGGATATTCTGTATTTATAGGAATTCCTGCTTTGCGGCCTTTGCAAGTTGGCCTTTACCTCCATGGAAGACTGCCAGACACACATGCAATCGGAGCACAAGGAACTGATGCAGGGTACAGGCGTCAGTATTGGAGTGCAGGTCAGTGAGTGAGTCGATGAGTGAGTGAGGTACTAGGTTCCTACTACACAATCTGTTTGTGTCATTTGATGATTTGTAGTTTTGTGGTTGTGTCTCCTTCCTTCCTTCCTTCCTTCCTTCCTTCCTTCCTTCCTTCCTTCCTTCCTTCCTCCCTTCCCTCCTTCCCTCCTTCCCTCCCTCTCTCCCTCCCTCCCTCTTTCCCTCCCTCCCTCCCTCCCTCTACTGAAAAAGTACTTGCGGGTTACAGAATGGATAACACTCTTTTTCAGGTTGGAGGGGCAAAGAGAGGCAGGAAAAAGAAGTCTGAAATGCAGCCTAAGATTAAAACTGAACCATTTGTTGATCCCGATGACTTGGAGTGGCTGCCGAGTGTGTCAGAAGGCACCAACACTACTCACCCAGATGGACGCGTACGGCGAAGAGTGAAACCGCCGAAAGCTCTGAAGGACGACTATGTGCTGGGGACGCGCCCGAAGAAACGGCAGCATAAAGTCGCTGCTGCCCTTGGTTACCAAATTTTCTGCCCCATGATGAGCTGCAAGGCGAGGTTCAAGACCGATGAAGGTTTATTTCCTATTTCAGTTGTTGGTGCCAGGGTTCTTGCAAGGCTCAATTTTCTTATCACCTGAGTTGTGAAATTATATCAGTACAGATTAGTTACTTAATTAGTTTTTTATGACTTATAGCTGACAAAAGTGATTTTCATGTCTTTGAAAACTGAGTTTTGATTCTTAAAAAGTATTTGGAAATAGTTTGATAGTAAAATAATGAAGTGACATACCGAATTACAGAATATCCAAAAGAACGGAAAACTGAAATAAAGCTTAACAAATCAGGAGTTAAAAAAATTTTTCTTGTTGAAATGGCATTAAATGTAAAATGCAATGAACTGAATTTCCAAAGGAATTGCTGTAAGATCCTATGAGCATTCTTATGAAAGTTAATGAGGGAGGGAGGGAGGGAGAGGGGGAATGGGAGGGAAGAAGGAAGGAAGGAAGGATGGAGAGAGGGGGAATGGGAGGGAAGATGGAAGGAAGGAAGCCTTTGCTTATTACCTATATTTGTATGAGCCATTCATTTATTAATTCATGTGTCAATGAACGTCGGCAGGTCTCAAGGTCCACGTGGCATGTCATAATTTACAGGACACAGCATTCACATGCAAAGAGTGTCAGATGCCTCATGAGTTCTGGAAGCATCTACGCATGCACTTGTGGCGGCATCATCAGGTTTGTTGTTGTGTGTAGATTTTTTTTAGGGGAGGGGGATGGGGGTGGGGAGGTTTGGTGTATGTGCAAGTGAATGTGTATACAGTGTGTATGTTTGTTCATGAGTCTATGATGTGAATTTTTGAATTTATGATTTGTGCATTGTAACAAATTTTTTTAATGGATTAGTGCTTATGAGTATGGATGTTTTTTTTGTAAAGCATTCTCTAACCATTATCCAGTCTCTTTTTTTATACAGTAGCCATGTGTACTTGAGAAACTGAATTTTTCAAATAATTGTGTTAATGATTCATGATTCAGTGACTCTAAATTTGAACCACTTTTCTTCTTAACACCTTACACCATGGAGGGAAAGAAAATGTGAATAAAAGATCTGAAATTACTTCTCATTTGAAATTTTAATGAAGTGATGCAAGGTGCACATCACACTAGGTTTTAAAAAATGGCAGCTATTGGTATTGATCTTGTTTGCACCTGTCATTTATAACTTTTAGTGACTGTGAATACTGTATAATAGAAGGAAAGCACTATTCCCAGTGACACTGGGGATAGGACCAGAAACTATTCCCAGTGACACTGGGGATAGGCCCAGAAACTATTCCCAGTGACACTGGGGATAGGCCCAGAAACTATTCCCAGTGACACTGGGGATAGGACCAGAAACTATTCCCAGTGACACTGGGGATAGGCCCAGAAACCACTGGCAATAGGGCCCAGGGCAGAGTTGTTCCCAGTGTCACTGGGAATAGATCCAGAAACTATTCCCAGTGACACTGAGAAATGAGAACAGATGGGCCCATTAGCCTATTGTTCCCACACTGATCTACATGGGCATGATGATGGTGATGGGTTACTAAATACTAGATCTCTAGACTATATCTAATTTAGATCTAGATTGTAGATCTAGATCTAACTAAACTAAAGTAGATTCTGGTGTGAGTGTGAGGGTTTTTTTTTTAAGAAAAAGGAATGATCATTCTATGTTTGCTTGTTGTCGTACAGTCGTAATTTAAATGTACGTGTAGATCTAGATTATCTAGATCTAGATCTTCACAGGCTACGGATTTCGGAGACCACAGTACAGGACAGATAGAAATCATTCCCAACTCTTCTTCCTTAAACAAGATCTAGATCTCTAGATCTCTATTCTACGGTCAAGTCTAAGCCCTATGTAAGAGAAGAGAACAAAAGTACTGAACTCAGTGAACTGACTGAAGTGAGAAGAGAGTCTTTCTAGGCTACAGTGCAATGCCTTCTGATTTTTTAATGCAAAAGAGTTCCCTTGTCACTGGGAATAGTTTCTGTACCTATCCCCAGTGTCACTGGGAATAGTCACTTCGATAATAGAATTTTGAAGTTTAAGATTGTGCACAAATGCTACAAATTGTATAAGTTTTCTTGTGCTGTGACAAGAAATCTTTTGTTTTGCACATTGATACTGGTGAAAAAGGTTATGTAATTTGGTTAATTGTGTTGTGTGTTTGTTATCTGTACATATTATATTTGTGAAAGTTTGTCACTTTGGCCGCCTAAAACTTCGGAACCACTTAACTTTCGAATTTGACAAAATTAATGGTGGTTCAGAATCCCTTAAAGGGTGCATAGTACCATTGAGGAGCCTGAAGTCACTGTAGTTTAATTTTCAGTTTTTTATTAGTTTCGTTTAGATCCAATCCTGGGAAAGTCCGTCTTCAAAGACGCCATTGTAAACAAGTGAGGTTTCCGTTCAATAGCCGTGCGCCCTCTTTCCAGGCCTTTGGAATTCTGGGGTGTACAACCACGAAAGCGGAACAGAGAATCAATCTATACATCTCTATAGACCTTCTAATTTTTTGCATCTCTCAGGATTGATTGCTCCATTCCAGCAGAGTGTAAATATAGTTGGCCAATGACTTTCAGTTCATGTTAATGCACCGATCATTCCTTTCATCGAAAGGGGGCCCAGCTAGTGCACATTTACTTCTTTTCAGTGTGGTATCATTTATACCAGTTGCTTACTGAATGCTCCTGTGAGATGATTAATCTCTTAATCTTTTCTGTTCCTGTAGCCTTAACAGTGGCATTTTTCTAAGGCTGGTTTGTCTGGATCGATAATAACATCTAAGGCTGGTTTGTGGGGGTGCAGTTTTTTCCCTCACATGTCTTTGTAACACACTTGGATTACTCCATGACCTGTTTATTTCTCTCTCAGGTGGATGTTGATCTTTTGACTTGTGACGTTTGCAATTACAAGACAGACACTCCTCATAAGATGTCAGTTCACATGGTAAGATAAGAACAGCAGAATTTGTTTAGTTTGGGGGGGGGGGGGGGGGGGGGGGGAGAAGCGGTGTGTTTTACAGGAATAGGATTGATTTTTAGTCGAGATAGGAAGTAAATGGCCGTCTGTTTTTAGACTTTATTATTAAAGAAAGAAACAAATATCAGTCTTTGAAAATAGTGGACAATCAGCATTTATTCACTGCTCATGCTAATGCGTGCTGGTTCACATTCTTGTATATATGTGCAGTTACACTTAAGTAGGGGTTCTGAGGGATAGGCCTACAAGATGATTGGCCGTACTGAAATGCATGGCACCTCACCACTTGCCTGCTCTGAATCACTTTAATTTTAATGAATATTTGAGAGTGATAAATATTTTCTACCTCTTCCTTTAATTTCTCTTCCACTTCCCTTACTCGGTATCTGATCAAGTTGTTGTTCTTATGCAGTTGCGAGCGCCGTAAAACTTCTACTAAAACTAAAACAAGTTTTTTTTTTTTTTTCTTCTTTTTCTCTATTTTTATATTTCAAAATGAGGTCGAGGAAGATGAATCGGAGATTTTATTTCTTCATTTCTGGATGATGTCTGTTCACATTTGTGTTGTTATTCCAATAAGTTTAGAGGCTTTTTTCTTATAACAGGAAATTCACACTGATGTGAAACCGTATACCTGTAATCTGTGTGGTAAAGGATTCCGCCAGTCGTCCCAGATGAAGAATCACCAGGTCATACACACAAGTCAGGAGGGCCGTGATGCTTCAGGACATTGGTTTGCCTCCAAAAAATGCGACGTCTGTGATAGGCTATTTGCCAACAGGTAAGACGACATAATGAGGAGTATTCTAAGAATTAAGTGGCATGATAGAATAAGAAATGAAGAGCTGTGGGAAAGGACAGGTCAAAAGGATATAGAAGTAGAAATAGGACTAAAAAAGTGGAGATGGATGGACACACCTTCAGAAAGCCCAGCGGAAACTTCACAAGACAGCCACTACAGTGGAACCAACAGGGAGCACGAGGCAGGGGTAGGCCACGGGAAACATGGAGAGGATGCGTGGAAAGGCACATGAGAGAGATGGAGCTCACTTGGAACGAGCTTGGAAGGATGGCCCAGGACAGAGATAAATGGAAGGAGCTTGTATGTGGCCCATACCCTGCCAGGAGTGAAAGTCATTGATGATGATGATGAAGATGACATAGTGTTGTCTAAAGTTGTCTTTAAAATATCTTTTGTATTGGTTAGATTTGTGTATAGCTTTCGTGGTGGGATGGTGATAAATGAAAGACTTTTCTTTGCACCACATAGAATGAAGTTGTGCGATAAAATTATAAACTGAACATTTAGGAGGAAATACAGATGATGGAGAAGATTTGATAAAGAAATACATTCCTTACAACTGACAATTTTTCCACATTTTCTTCATCTTCCCAGTACTAATCGCTAGTAGGATAGATTTCTTTTATGTGGCTATTATGTGCATATATCACCAGGAGAAATTCCAAAACAGAATTTATCAGTTCTTCTGGGTTTTAAAAATCTTTGTGCAGCTTGTTATTTTTGTTTTTTATTTACTATTTTATATTATCCCCCCCCGCTCCCCCGCCCGCAGCAAGTGCTTGAAAAAACACAAAGAAGCTGTCCACACCAACTTCAAGCCGTTCCAGTGCCTGTACTGTAACCACACCACTGCCAGGAAAGCCATGATGCAGCTTCACTTGAGGACCCACACAGGAGAGAAACCTTTCAAGTGAGCGCTCTCAGAGTTTTTGTAATGTCATGTTTATCCCCGTGTAGAGTGCAAAATGCTTTTTTTAATCTACCCTGTCAGATTACTGATAAAGAAATTAATAAATAAAAAAAAGAATGAGTCTGTGGGCTGGCTGTGACATTTTATGTTCACATTAAGATAAACTGGGCCATGGTAAAGAAAAGTTACAAGAACTTTTCATGAGAACGCAAGGAGCAAATAGGGTTGGATTTGAATTACTTGTCATAAAAAAAGCTCATATCTGTTTAAATTCTTCACATGAGGAAACAGGGAAAAAATAGGGTTACAAAGTAAATTTGGACTCTCCGTTTTAAAGGTGAGTTTATAGCATCTTTCGTGCATGACATGGCTACCCAAAAATGGCCCCAAAGGAAAGTCTTTGTAAAAAATCGTGTTCTGTATGGTGAGGATTTGGTTTCTCAATTTCTGTTTTTGTGTCCTACAAGTAAACTCCTGGTTCACTATCCTATTACTGTACCAAGAGTTTGGCTGTTTATGTGACAGCACTTGTGTCTTGACCTCTGCCCGCTATTAGACACTGTCAAAGAATCACGGGAAATACATTGAAAAGAATTGAGAAAGATCTTTGTGGCTAAGAAACCCAGGACCTTTTGGTTACAAACATGTGCTATCCTAACTACAACAAACTGATCCCTGTGGGTGGTTGGCGGGTGCTCTGGTGTGGTTTGCTCTTTCTTTCCTATCAAAACATCTATCATCCTGATCTCTCCTCCTTTTTTTTGTGTTTGTTACTCTCTTGTAACACCTCTAATCTTCGACACTTATATGACCTTATTGTGTTGCAAGTGCTGTAAAACTCTTACAAATACTAAAACTGATCCCTTGTCTGCTCTCCATACAGATGTGATATCTGCGCCTACACAACAGGAGACCACAACTCCATGAGACGACACAAGGTGAGAACACGCGGCTTGATAAGATTCTATTATTTTCATAGAGATGTAAGGACATCTGTTGCTCCCATGAAGTCATTTTATTTCCCCTCCTCATACTCGTATTGTTGAAAGACTACAGAATCAAAATGGGACTACTTCACTATCTCTACCCCGAGAGGAGAAAAGAAAATGTAGTTATTAACTGGAAAGTCAGATTTGAAGGTTTTTCTATTCCTTCTGAGTTGATGTGTTGACAAACTGGAAAGAAAAGAGGACAAGGTTTAATTCACAAAATTAAAAAAGTTTTAACTGAATCTTTTTTAGCCCTATCCATATGCCCTGGGGTCATTTTGTACCCCTGGGGTTGTATTCTTCACATTTTAGAATACTTCTAGCAAAGATCTCTTTGAAACTTTCAGTATTTCTCAAAAAATCATTTTGACAGACTTCTGTGCGAAGCATACAGATCGAATTAACGAGTAAATTTCCTCTTTAGAAAGTGGTGGCACAGAGTTCCCCACGTCGTATGGATACGATAATAAAACACAACGTACGAATTGGGTTAAATGATGGTACAGAGTTCCCCATGTCGTATGGATACGATAGTAAAACGGGACGTACGGATAGGGTTTAACAACTGATACAAGAATAGAATTTCAGCTATGACATGTTCAGTCACCTTTGTGACAGAGGAGATGTTCATTTAAGTGTGAGTGGTTAATTGTTGTGTGATTAGTATTGTCTGAACGTGTAGTTCAAATTATAATAGTGTGCAAGCAGGGCAGAAAGGAAAGAGACATTTTGCACTGCCTTGTAACCGTTGAACTCATATCAAGTGGAATTAGCTTCTGGAGGTTTGAATTCATATATATGGGTGAAGTTAATTTTGCTACCTTTTGGAATTGGTTGTATTATCTGTGTTCTTGAGGTACCTGCTGGGTGGGAGTAGAGCTCATATGCTTTTCAGGTTTTACAGTCAGCCATTCAACAGATTTCTATGAATCCATAACATTTCTCCAGCTGTAGCCTGTCCTGTGCTTCCTTTTCTAGCTGTTTCTATGATATCCCCGCCTTTTCCATTTCCGCTGGTAAATTGTATCGATGGGGCCATGAAAAATTTGCAATCTTTTCAACGACTGGTGGAGAGAATTAAGCATGGCGGTACCCATCTTCATTGATGTTTCCCATATATATGTCCCCAGATGCGTCACACAGGTCAGAAGCAGTACCAGTGCACTCTGTGTCCCTACACGTGCATCCAGAGTATCTCCTTGAAGCAGCACATGAAGCACAAGCATCCCGGGGCAGCTGGGGGGATCTTCCAGTGCTCTCGTTGTCCTTTCAGAACCATCAACCAGACCTTCTACAACAACCATATACAGGTACCTCCTCTGACCTCTGACATCTGACGCCACCGCTGTTTCGAATGTTCTAATAAGAAAGTCAGTTTGTATAATTTTGTCGTGGGTGGTTGGTGGGTGCTCTGGTGTGGTTTGCTTCTTCTTTCCTATCAAACATCTATCGTCCTTATCTCCCCTCCTTCTTTTTTGTGTTTGTTACTCTCTTGTAACACCTCTAATCTTCGACACTTATATGACCTTATTGTGTTGCAAATACCGTAAAACTCTTAATAAAACTAAAAAAAGATAATTTTGTCTACACATTTATTCAAGTTGAGGGGTATATTTTCTGCTAGAGGTAATGTGCTCTCCTGTCTCATGAAAGCAAAGTATCACATTTGATTCCTGCAGGCAGGGGTGTGGAGGAGTCTGATCTTCATCTCTGGTTTTTTTCACCTCCTGGTGCCAGAATAGAAGGGATGAGGTACCCAGTCTTTTCTAATGAGGGCAATAAAGTTTAGGGTCTAGTATTTTCAATAACCTGAGCGGTCCACATGGAGTGTACCCTCAGAAAAACAGATCTTTGCGAAGTAGGCAAAGTTTGTTGAACTGTTTCTAAATAAATGAATAATGTGAACAAAGCTGACTGAGCTTGTTTTTTAGGTATGGGGAAGATCATATATATATTGTGAGCATTTATTATTTATATTATATTTATTATTCACTGTCCTGTTTATAAGCTACTTTATTGCTTTCTCTTTATGCATTCTTAGACACATGTCGTGTTTTTCTCCTTTGCAGGACCACAAGAAAGGTCTCATCCCTGACAAAATTGTTCCAGCCAAACTAGATCTTCCCAAGGCTCGTAAAGTCATGGCCCGGTCCCACACCAACTCACACAAACACCAGGCTGGTGTCTCCGGACACACTGTGGTAAGTTGGGAATGCTAGGTAGTCAAGTGTTGAATTTTGATGAGCTACTTTTGGTTTTACATATTATCTCAATAACTGCATCATTTCGCTCAGATGCTACTGGATCGCTAACAACAACAACAATAACTGCATCATTTCGAAGGCCCATCATTTCTAACTGCCATACCATCTTCTGTACTTTGTAAGCCAAAACCAAGTAAGCAGCAATAAAGATTGTGTACATTATACAAATTTCTAGAATTGATGTTGGTCAAATGTATTTGATGCAACCACATTTTACTGAGAGTATTGGGCATGAAAGATGAAGCCATTCTTCTTCTTACCCTTTGTAAATTTCAACTCCCCAATGCGTTGTGTTGAGTGGAAACAAACTGGGATAAAGACAGTATCTTCCGCTTTGTAGACCGCCTCTAAGGAAATGTGGAAAAGATTGGGGGTTGTTGTTGTTTTCAAATCCCTTTAGCTGCGAGTATTTCGCTCTTGGCAGCGCAAAATTGGGGGTAGATGTATATGCAGTACTGAAGTAGTATGTGTCAATGACCGAGTTATTTTGTTGTCACTGAACAATAACCTTGAAAGTTTTAGAAGTGGTTGCTTTCAAATTTGTAAAATAACTTATGAGATTGTTGAGGAAGATTCTGTCTGGTGAGGAGCTGAATAAAGTTGTTACACATACACATCGATTATGTTGCTGACAATTATATCTTTGTAGTAAGCTACAGCTTTGTTCTTTCCCCATTCCTTTACAGATGGAATCTCTGTTGGTGAAGCACCCACAGTTCCACGCCGTTCTTCCTGGTGATGAGCCGAACACACTGACCAACATCAGCACTAACGCTCCAGTAGGCATCACCCCGAGTAACGCAGGAGTCCAGGGAGAAGTGTTCAACATGCAGGTTAGGCCCTGGGTGCAGTAGCTAAGTTAGCTAAGTATAGATAAACTTTAGTAACTTGCACAGTAAATATTATATAGACTCTAACATGAAGCATAGGCTGCCTTTTCTCAGATTTTGTGTCAAGTCCAAGGTACTTCTGTATAATCTCGTAGTATCCGAATTCATGTTTTTCATCATGATAACCGCCGCATTTCAGTTTTGTCATCATCTTTATCATATTCTTCATGTACACAATCGTGAGGAAACTTCTGTGGAGAGTGGAGAATTGAATTTAACAGGTAAAGATTTATTTTGATGGCAGGTTTTTTGGCATTGATGTATACAGTATATGTGAAGTTTCATATTTCTTCTTCTATTTTGTCTTTTTCGGTAATAACTTCAACTGGAGTTTCTTTAATTTCTCTGATTCCTCCCCCCCACCACAATACCCTTTTAGAAATTAAAGAATGAAATTTCTCTGAAACAGCATATATGAAAATATACCATCTGTGTGTTTTTGTTTTAGGGTAGTTCATTATTTTTTTCCCTTGAAAGTTAATCTCTCGGTCGATGTTTCTCAGGTGACGATGTTGCCCGAGGGTGATACGCAGGTGAATGCGGAGGACATGGCTCGTTTGTCGGAGTGTCCCGGTCTGATGAGGACAGGCGTGTCGTCCCTTCAGCTGATCTATGCCACATTGTCCACCATCAGCGAACAGAGCAACGCGGCACAGCTGGGTGAAGGGAGGTCATCGCTGTTGACGGCAGAACTCCTCGGTGGCATACACACAGCTGTGCTGAGTTCTATGCAGGACGGGGTCACTGTTCACTCCATCACCTACCACCTCCCCGGCCCGGACAGCAAAGAGGGTGTGGTCCCCCACGTCAAGCCTGAGGTCAACGTGGATGGGAAGGGGGAAGCTTGCGGAGGGGAGAACAACGGCAACAGCGCCACTGTCGTGGTGGATGAGGAGGATGTTGAGTCTAGTTTACTAACGAATGTCGGGGAGGGAGGTCCGGCTCAGACCTTGAAATCTGATGAACTGTTCCTGGTAGGTAGTGGAGAAGTGATAGATGTGAACAAACCTGTTGGTGACGTGGAAAAAATCAGTGCTCCCACTCTTCTAGAGGTGGGTACTGGCAAAGTGTGTACCGTGGTCGCAGAGTCGAAAATGAAAATGCAAGGGTCAAGCACCTTGAGGGAAATGCTTGAGGACAAAATGGCTGTAGTGGACAACTCCAACTCTGAGGTGAGCTTCATCCAGATGAATTTTATCACGGATACCGATGTGGAATCAAGTGCTGAATAAGCTGTTGCTTTTTTTTATAAAGTCCCACATCCTACTGAATTCATCACCATTGGATAAAAGATGAACTGAAGCAAAGGCTGAGATGACTTGCCAGAATGTTTGGTTTTCCTCTTTTGATCTACTGTTCACTTGACCATCAAGTTTTACTCTCCAGAATTCGGCTACTCTGAGGAAATTATGAATTTAAATGAATCAAAAGTTGATACAGTTGGGCACAGATAACATATGAACATGTACAGTTGGAAATCATGGATAGGTCATACAGTGTTTCATTCCCTGATTGAGCGGTATATTCTCTTTCTTTTGTTTTGACAACACTGTTTTCTCAAACACCTGTGCGGATTTGTTGAAACAGCCCATCTTGAAAAACCTGATCAAACTGTTCCTCCCACGAATTCAAATCAAAATCGCCCTACGCACATGATGGAAAACAATACGCCTATCTTAATGGAGAGTATCAGGTTATTTGAGTCCACCATGCTCGCCCCTGCACAATGTGATCATGATAAATTATACACTGCTGGTATTGAGATGCAGAATATCATATGTAAGGCATCGTGGTGAAATCAGGCGCTCGTCAAAATCGTGAAATCAAAGAAATTAGCATTTTTCTGATCGTTGGGCAATTGTTTTTCTAATTTTCCTTTTTTGGCTCAACACTTTTTATATCCTTGTAAAAACACATTTCTGTGTGGATTTTACTGAAAAACATCGATAAAAGGCAAAAAAAAAGTCAATTTTCAGTTTCCAATGACTCAACCACGGAAATTACCAAACTTTGGCAGCCATTTTCTCGCTAATTTCACCTCTGAAACCAGGTGACCCTGATACCCCTCAATCACAAATATTTCGACTTCTATTCAACATAGATGGATATTTTTTTCACCAAAAGCAAGACAAATGAACAAGCTTTAAGATGATACCAATAACTCCAAATGCCCAAAAATTGACGAGCGCCTGATTCCTCCGTGCGACACATTCCTCCGTGTGACACATATTACCTGTTGGCTATTGTGCGTAAGGCACAAGAACTTCCTATCTAGTCATGTGAGGGTGGCTGCTTGTTGTGGCTGTTCCAGTGGGTTGAATGGTGTGTGGATTATGTTTGTGTTTGCATATTGTGTGTGGTTGTTTTAACATTATGGTATAGATTGGGAAGTGTTGACCTAAGAGAGGTGTGTGGTCTGCTGTGACTAGTGTTGGTTAGATCATAGAGTCAAACCATAAGCTGTTGAAATAGCCTACTTAGTTTGAGGTGGTGCAGATCCTTTCAGGTTTTGAATAGGGAAAGCAAGTAATGTTTAACCCTCTCCGTACACCCTGGGGGTCATTTTGTAACCCCGGGGTCGTATTCTTCACATTGTAGAATACTTCTAGTGTGAAGATCTCTTTGAAACTTTCAGTATTTCTCAAAAAATCATTTTGACAGACTGCTATGCAAAGCGTTTGGATCGGATTAACGAGTAAATTTCCTCTTTGGAAAGTGGTGGCACGGAGTTCCCCACGTCGTATGAATACGATAGTAAAACACGACGTACGGACAGGGTTAAAAGCTTGTTTACTGTCTTGTATTTTTCTGCATCATCTCAGAAAATAGCTAAGTTATTTGTTTTACAATTCACGGGCATTGACTGAAGTCAGGAGATTGTTGTAATGTAGATGGTGAGTAGCCATCAAATGTTGAAGTGGGTGTGAGAGCTGGGGGGGTGTAGTTTGAGGGGGGATAAGGGAACTTCAGAAGCTCTATTGCTCTCAGTGTAAAGCATTCAAGTTATGTTTAGATAATTGGTCGCTTTTAAGCACAAGGGGGCTATCCCGAAAAATGCTGTTTTGAGAAAATCGAAGGTAAAGTTTGTGCCCCTTGTTCAGTTTCTTTAAAAGACAAGGAGAGTTTTCTCTATAACCAAACAAAATCAAACTTCTCCTATAGGTAGGGCAATGCCCACTTTTGGTGTTGGTCAAGATTTCTGGAAACCCCCAAAATCTGGGTTGGCCCGCTTGTCCTTAAAAGCGACCAAATGCATCCTTGCCTTGTGAGGTGATGACTGACAGTTTCAAAAAAAGTTTGTTTTAGTTCAGGGGACAGTTTAACTGTATTTTAACTGTTTGAGTTTGAGGTAAATTTTCTATTCTTTTGTTTCAAGAATTGGTTGTTATTATTTTTTTAAACCTTTTGAACAGATATTTTTTAAATTCTTGTGTTGGCAACTAGACCATTGACATGACATCAGTGTTTGAATTTGATTTTTTGACTACAACGCCTTATATATTTGGATTAGGACATTTGTCTCTAGATGTGTATTCAGAGCAACAGGATAGAAACAGAACACTCCAGTTGTGGATAGTTCAGAAGAATGTTCTGGTGGCCTACCTTGCTGTCACACTCAGGAGACAGAGACCTGTAACCGTGGAATGATGAAAGCAATGACTGCAATTGGCTCAGTACATTATTCTATTTTAAGGGTAAAATTTTTCACTGATCAAAATAAAACCATTATATTATATAATATATATAGTCTCCAATGAAGTTGAAGGCGACAGAGGGACGTCTCTTTCTTCCCACGATACCCAAAAGGGTGTAAGCGGCTGATAAAAGTAAAGTATATTATTATATTGTAACAGTAGGAAGATCATATGCTATAAATTTTACTTTCTACCCACACACCAAGGGTGTCATATGTGAATGGTTGTGTACTCCACAATAAGAGAACTTCTATGAAAATGCAGTTTTCACATTTATTCAAATTGTTATTGATTATTGATAGTTGTTGTTTTTTTCAAATTACAGTGGAGCCTGCTTAACAGAATAATATGGTTAATCCAAAAAAAGGAGGGGAACTGAAAAAAATTAAAAAGCTGTTTAAAAAAATCTTTTTTGTCTTTGAAAGAAAAGGATTGATTATCCTAAATGCTCTCATATCTGAACTGCAATTAATTAAAACTTCACAAGCAGCCCTCAAGTAATGCAAATCATAAAGAAGAACTTTCAAATAGTGAAATTTGCTGCAAGCATTTTGAATTGGAAGCCCGCACTGTTGGTACCTACAAGCATGGCACTCTATGCTATCGACAATCATGGTTATTTTGAGCAACCTCTTTAAACTGAAATCGTGGTTAAACTGAAAATTTTTTTTGCCGTCCCACAGATTTCAGTTTAAGCGCACTCTAATGTACTGTACACATTTCTCTTTTCAAACAGTATTATCATGATCATAGTGACCAATCCGTAGTTGTCCAGCAGATCCGCCAAAGATTGTTGTCTCTTTGCAATTTGAAAGTGGGGTGTTTTGTTTGTTTATTCAATTCTATGTTGATTCCTTGACTGTTACTGTTATAAGTTTTGTTTGTGCCATTGCAATGTTTGGAGCTGTGGTAGGTTATTTTTACCTGTGTCAGGTACAATTAATTCTTCTACCCACTTGCCTATGGGTAATGCAGGTCTAAATTTTAATAAATGTTGTTGTCATGCTATGAACCGGACTGGAACATTATCTTTATCTGAAACAGTTCTGACGCGTCTTTCCTCCACACTAACTTTTGTCATCAATAAATACTCATAAAGCACAGATAAATTTGACAAAGAATTATTTATGTGTAAAATCATCATCAATGCCTTTCTCCCCTGGCAGGGTATAGGCCACATACAAGCTCCTTCCATTTATCTCTGTCCTGGGCCATCCTTCCAAGCTCGTTCCAAGTGAGCTTCATCTCTCTCATGTCCCTTTCCACACATCTCCTCCATGTCTCTCGTGGCCTACCCCTGCCTCGTGCTCCTTGTGGGTTCCACTGCAGTGACTGTCTTGTGATGTTTCCGCTGGGCTTTCTTAAGATGTGTCCCATCCATCGCCACTTTCTTAGTCCTATTTCTACTTCTATATATCCTTTTGTCCCGTAAAATCATAGTTTATAAGAAAATTAATTCCAAAGGGGACAAGATCGAAGGTTAGAAAGGGAGAGTAAAACCCATGAGAAACTGAAACCAGAATATCTCTAGTTGGTGGGGAGAAGAGAGATGGCATCGTAGCTGCAGAAAGTGATACAATGTATTGCAGATGACAAGAAGACTAACAAGGGGGAGCTCTTAGTCACTTTGTCTTCCAGATACTGGTTAAGACGATAGTATTGAGGAGGAGGACTCAAGTTTCTGAGTTCTGTTGGTTGATATTTTGGGGAACTGAAGGACACTTTTTTGCTGTTTCTAGTTCGCTCGATTCGGTATGTTAAGGTTTTTATTCTGTTAAGTAGTACTTAATTTTGTCTATTTGTTTTTATTTTAAACCTTTCCCTGAAAGCAAGCCATTTTGATGACCCTTCCTTCTTCTGTGATTGTAATACGAAAGAAGAAATTTATTTAATTATTTTAAAATATTTTAGAGAAACTCTGATGTGTTGTAGGTTTACATCAGAATGCAGGGAAATAAATGTCCTAGTCTTATCAGACAGTTCAAAGGAAAAAAAAGTAATCTTAGCATGAAATATTGGTATCTGCAACCTTTGATGAAACTCTGGAAAAAAAGAGATGAAGAATTTTTCTATCTATGAAATGAGGCTACTGGTCAAAGCTTGTGATAGAGAATGAGGTAGATCTACATCTAATGAACTTTGGATGTGTCTGTAATGAAGTCATTTGTGGTTCTCATTATTCAGCAAACTGCAGGTATGTGAACACTGTCAGCATTTAGAAAGATAGATTTGTTCTGATGTATGATCTATACATACAGGTGCCCTCCACGTTACTGGGAAGTTCTAGCACAACATGCTGTGAACTGTGAATCCAGAATTGTTACAGCTATGGCAAATTGTAATTACTTCAAGTCTGATCAACACTGCTGTGCCAAGGCAGAGCAACGTATCTGCACTTTTTATGATTTTAAGTTTTATCGCACTGCCATTGGAAATGTGGGCATGGCCCTTCAGTTACGTCTGTTTGCTATAGTGAAATATCCTATTTGTAGTGCAGATACGTCTTCCTGCCTTTGACACACGATGCAGAATGGGTATTGGCGTCCATTTAAATGAAGATGCAAAAATTAATAAGTTTTGCCTTGGCACGGCAGAACAGCTGTCAATTCAAAAATTGAACAAACAACATGTGCCATACTTCAGTACAGCTTTTCTGCCACTTTTTAAAAATTATCTGCAGAAATATTTCATTTCAACATTATTCCTTTGACTTTGGTTTTGATAATTGGCAAATTTTTTAGTTTTTATAAACATTTTCGCCACATATTTCCTTGAAAAGCATAATGATATTAATATATAACATTTACTGTATTTGATTATTGTTTTTAAAACGTCTGTTGCTAGATGTTGTCCTAATTTTTCTATGCAAAACATGCTGCCTAGAGTTTGAAAGAACAGTATTTTATTTATTGACAGGGCTCAGAAAACATGTCCTACGATTTTGTATTTTTGACTTCTTTGTTCTGTTTATTTCTGACAGAAGTTTTCTCTAGGTAATCCAAAGAGGTTATAGGGTTATACATTAATGTATTGAGTGAGAAGGAAAACCACAGCAAATCTGTGAAAGAATGACACAGGGTTCCTGCGGCCTCCTTGAATTCATTGAGTCCTTGAAAACTCCTTGAATTTGCATGCAAGGAAAAAATCTCCATGAAAACTCCTTGAATTTGAGGTACTTCCTTGAAAACTCCTTGAATTACGCCGGATCAGACATGAACTAAATTTTTGTGGGACAATGGAAGCTACGATTCCTTTTGGACAAGTGTAGGTCTATGCTATGGGAAATAGGCTTTCGGGGTGCGAGCAACGTGACCAAATCTCCTTGAACGTTAAAAATTTATCCTCGAAACCTCCTTGAATTTGGCGGGGAGTTCATGGCAGGAACCCTGATGACATGTTCTCCTGAAGCCACTTTTGTCAGTTTTCTCTTTTACTTGTTGTTGCTTCATTTCATGAGTGGACTTTTGGGCAGAGAGACTTGATTGACATCATTGATTGCAAAAACCAGTTATTCATTGTGTTATAAAATTGATTGTTACAATAGATTGTACAGCGCAGCGCAAATTGCTTGAATATGAAATTCTCGTCAGCTCAAAGTACAGTGAAGCCAGTTTTATAAAAGCTACAATTTTCAGATCTGAAAGAAAACGTGATGGGCTATTCAGGTTTGAAAAAGGTACATGTGAAACAGGCTTCACTGTGCATGGAGCTGATGAAAATTTGACTAGTATATATATGTTTAAGATGTTAGATTGTGATTTTTAATATCCATCTGTGATAGGAAGGAGCCAAATGGAGTAAAGTAAAGAGAAGTATATGGACATGGTAATGGCCAGTTTTAGTTGTGTGATAAAAAGCAAGTTTGATATATAGGAACAAACAACAGGCTGAAAGAAAAGAAATAGCACTTGATCAGTCACGCCTTCCAATCACCTGCCATTGGATGAAGAGCTAGGAAAACTCGAGCAACACAAGCTTAATTTTAAAAATCTTGTTGAAATTCTTATCAGAATTCTGTCTTGGGTGGTGTCAACTTGTCATTATAATTATAGTATGTTAATTTGTTTGCACCCTGAGCTAGTAAATTGTACACACCGACCCCTGTGTCCCCCTAAGGCGACCTCAGATGTTGCACACTTGGTCAGGCAGTTTGGAATGAGGGGCCATACTTTTTTACCACCAAGTGTTTAGTTCAGTTTGAGCAGAGAGAAGCACATCAACCATTTAGTGATGGGGAAAGGCAAGATATGGACAGACAGAAAAAACAGAGGGGAAAACAAGAAGTAGCACCTAGCAGTGGTGACCTCCCAAAACTCTAATTGGTCGCTTTTAAGCACAAGTTGGCTATCCCGAAAATTGCTGTTTTGAGAAAATTGAAGGTAAAGGTTTTGCCCCTTGTTCAGTTTCATTAAAAAACAAGGAGAGTTTTCTCAATAACCAAACAAATATACACACTAAGGAAACCAAACTTCTCCTATAGGACAGGTAGGGCAATGCCCACTTTTGGTGTAGGTCAAGGTTTATGGGAACTCCCGAAATCTGGGTTAGCCCGCCTGTCCTTAAAAGTGACCAATTGTCATTTAATTTTGTCTGTGTGCAGTACATGTACCTGACCAAGATTTTGATAGATCTCAATAGTGTGAAGGTTTTTTCTGCTCCACTGTAGGAATATTTCCTTGACATGAAAATAAGTAATATTTCTAGGTGGATGATTGGAGGGCACCACTGTGGGTTCCATTTCTTGGATTACTCTCTGTTGTTTCTGCCTGTCTGTCTTGCTTTTCCCCCGCTCTAAATGACCCTTACTTACTGTGTTGATCTGGATCGATAACAACAACAACAACAACAACTGGATTGATATTGTGTTGATGTTTTCTTTACTCAATCAAATAAACAAACAAGTTCAGTCGAGGAAAAGAAACACTAAAGGTCTGGCACTTGATGACTGAGGTGGGATACGTCATCATTCCCCTTCCTTATTTATGCAAAGCCAACACAGAGAATTATTTATTTGTGGGTGGTTGATGGGTGCTCTGGTGTGGTTTGCTTCTTCTTTCCTATCAAACATCCATCTATCGTCTTTATATCCCCTCCTTCCTTGTTGTGTTTGTTACTCTCTTGTAACACATCATCTTCTGCACTTATATGACCTTGTTGTGTTGCAAGTGCGTAAAACGCTGACTAAAACTAAATTATTTATCTTATCTGAGTTGGTTTGTGGTGTATTGCAAATCAACAAGATAATGGCCACATTGTTCCGGAAGGCAAATTAGGGAAATAATAATAGGAATCTAATTAGGATTGGAGAAGTAGTAATAGAAGGAGAAGACCACACTTGTGCTTCTGCCAGCTACTGGTCAGGCCTACTTACACTCCAAGAAATAAGACCAAAGTGGACTGATAATACTAATATATAATTAAATGCTTTTTCCCAAAGTCACCACCGTGCATTTTTCCTATGGTCTATGTTTAGAAGTTCACACATCGCGACCCCAGTGCTTTCTTATCGTATCTCCATTTTTTAATAGCAGTGAAAACAGTTCATAACAAAGAGTGAGACTGAGAAGATGTCACAGTCACATTTCCACTGTTATGAAAAATGGAGATACAAGAAAGTACTGAGGTTGCGACATATGTAGGAAGGGAACAAGATAAAGACAAGTCCATGTGGATTTGCTAAACCAGAATAAATCGCTTTTCCTTTAGCTGGCCCCGTGGTTTTTCTGCAAAAAAAATTCTGAAATTATGCTGACTGAGCCCCTAAATATGAAATTATGCGATTCTGTTTATTTTAACAAAGAATGATAAAGGAAAATAATCAGAAATTATGAAAAAAATGATCAAATTTTGCTAAATTGTGCGGGGTGCATAAAACCATGGGGACAGCTTTAGACAGCCAAAGCTGAAAGCATCCTGATCCCCGTTGTTTGTTGACGTAGGGCAGAAAGCCCTTTCCTATCCAAAGAGAGGTAGAACCGTGTGACACATCTTAGTCCAATACAGAGTACCGGTCAGGTTTCCATCTGTCTTCTCGAATCATCTTGTTCAAATAAAGTACAATATGTGAGGCAGCGTGGTGGAATCAGGCTCTCATAAATTTTTGGGCATGTAGAGTTATTGGTATCATCTTAAAGCTTGTTCACTTGTCTTTATGTGGATGAAAATAATATCCTTTTATCTTGAATACAAGTCGAGATATTTGCGAAAGAAGGAGGTAGGGGTCACCTGTTTTCAGAGGTAAAATTAGAGAGAAAATGTCCGCCAAAGATTAGTTATTTTCTTAGCTTCAGAGTCCATGGTAACTGAAAATTTACATTTTTTGTGCCTTTAATCAATGTTTTTCCAGAAAATTCACAAAGAAATGAGTTCTTTAATGGGCATGAAAGGTGTTCATCCGAAAAACAAAAATTCGATAAAAATTCACAAACCTGCGGAAAATGCAAGTTTCTTCATTTTGATTATTTTGACGAGAGCCTGATTCCACCACGCTGCCTCACATATATGTGTCCAATGTTTGATTTCTTGCATTCCATCCTTGTGATATACATGTACATGTATTTTGTCGTATAGTATTGAAGATGTTTGCACAGCAAGGCTTGTTTTCTTTTCTTACTTAGTCAATAGTAGTACGGGTAGCATGTCAGGTTAAAGAAGTGGGTGGTTGGAGGGTGCTCTGGTGTGGTTTGCTTCTTCTTTCCTATATGAAACATCTATTGTCCTTATCTCCCCTTCTTCTTTTCTATGTTTGTTACTCTCTTGTAACGCCTCTAATCTTCTAACGCTCATACAACCTTATGCGGTTGCGAGTGCCGTAAAACCTCTACTAAAACTAAAAAGGTTGAAGAAGATCAAGTATAAAAACAAGCAAAAATGTTTTCCCTTTTTTTTCTAACTTTAATCTTGATCATAATTCATATTCTTGGGTATAACATCACAGTGTTGTATTTTAAAAAATATATAAATATTATAAAGGATGGCATAACAAACATGTATGAAGCAATGTTATTGATTTCATTATTGTGCGTTACTTAATAATTTATGATAGACCTAATGAAAAAAGTGTTTTTGTGCAGAATGCAAATGTTTTGATACTTTCCACAACAATGGTCACTGAAATCAAATGTACCAACATGTATTCTAACGGCGGGACAGTTTTGAATAAAAATATTTAACAGTATGTTTGACAAAATTTTCATATATTGTATATTTTTAATGGAACATTGTGAAAATTGCACATACCCACAGTGAAGGCCTAGGCAATGACCAGTGAGCCGCTTTTTTTTAGAATAAAGGCAAAAGTAAAGCTTCACATTATCTATGGAATACCTGTTTATTGAATACAAATGATGAGCTTTAAATAGAAATAGGTGTTAGCTCATATAGTTTTTAATTGTTCAAAACTGTATACATTACAATTGACCAATGTCAACTTGAGAGCTTGTTTAACTTGAAATGCTTCCTTCTGCAGTTCCTTTCCTGTTGTATACTCCATTATAATGTATTATTTGTAATGTTATTTTACATTCAGTTCTAGTATTGGAAACATTTCTTTTATTAGGAAACCCTTTTCCTTTAGGCAAGCGGTGAACTCATATGTAAGAACGTTATTATTCATATCTGAGTGGAGCTGAGCAAATGATATTATGGTTTTATATATAAGCACTGATGCAAATAATTTTGATAATCAATTTTGTTTGCAATAGATTGTACTGATCTAACTATTATAACCTTACAGTTTTAAAGCATAGGGTTTGAAAGTCTCCATCATGTTTTTAGTGCAGTGAAAAATGACATGACCCCTGTGAAAAAATACTTCCCTCTGTGAATTGTATGACTATGATCTTATCTTTATGCAGGAAAAAACTAAAGTGAACGAGGAAGGTTTGATAGTGTTAGAAAAGTCCTCCGTAAACATACGGTGCGACAATTCTGTCTCAACATGCTTGCTACATCCTGGTTTGAATTTGAAGTAATTACATGTCCCATTGTCTAACAATTTACAATCTTGAGTTTTGCGCTTTTGACTGTACATGACATACATTTTCATATCACTTAATTTCATACTCATGAAAAAAAAGAAAGTGCGCTGAGAAATCAAATATTGGAATCACATGTGACATATCAATTTTGAATAGAAAATTCACTCCTTTTCTAGAGCATACTCACATATCAGCAAAGAAGAAGTCATGAAGATAAATTATTTACATGTAAGTACTGTATTCATTTTTGCACAAAAATGTCCATCTTATGTCCTGTTAAGTACCCTAATTTCCAAATTCATAAAATCTTGACACAAATTGTGATTATCAACAGGGCACTGACAGGAGCTCTTACAGAGATGAAATTATAGACCATCATGAGATACCCTTTCTTTAGATACATATATGCCTCACTTGTTTTTCAACAAGACAGCGCAAGACTGTACGTGACCTGTGTTGTGACTGAACGACTTACTCTAGAACAGTTGCAATTTCCTCGATTGGCTAGCTGTATCATCAGCTCTATCCTCTATTGGATATCTGTGGGATGAGCTGGGAAGGCCACTGTGACAACAACCAAACTAAAACTAACCCTTAACATTAGATGAATTTGAGCAATGGCTAGAAAGAATCTGGCTGCAGGTCCCCCTGTAGTTTATCCGACAACCTGATCTTTTCCGTGCATCTGTGGTGTCAATCAGTCATCAATGTGGCCAGTGGTCCCACGTGGTACATGTATACCGATTTTGTGAATTTGTAAACTGGGGTGTTCAACTTGTGATGGATATCTTTGCGCAAAAATGAACACTTCAATGGAGATTATTAATCCTCATGACTTTTTCTTTGATGCGTGTCCTCTAAAAAAGGAATGGATTCTCTAAGGGAAATATATTTGTTAGTACAATTTTGATTTTTATGTACAGTTTCTTTTGTTTGTGAGTATATGTTTTTGCCAACTACCTGCTGCAAACTTTCGGAACATTCATGTAACTTAAAGTAAAGAAAGTAATGTTTATTGTCTGGTCGAAAGCATTTAATTTGGCATAACCAAGTAAGTTGATATGTTGTTTTTTTCCTCATCACGCCAGTTCATGAAAAGCTTTACATCAGCAGCAAGTTGGTCTTCATCATGATTGTTAGATTTAATTTATAAATCTGTGTTGTTGGTTGAGTTTTTTAATGAGTTCTGAGCAAAGAACTTTGGTTTGTTGAGCCATGCAGTTATTGAGTTGTGCAATACACAAATTTTCTCCCACCATTTGTCTCTCTTACAACTTATATGAGCATGACACAAAAAGACAAAAATAAGAATGAATTTTCCAAATGCAGTTTATTATCACTGTTCAGTCAGGCCTCCTCTCATAAAATCAAAATGAGTATTTCATACACCACAAATCATAGGGAAATAATTTCTCATGTTATGATTCTGACCTGAAATATTTCATGCCCATCGACACAATAAAAATCATTTAAAAGGCAAGCGACTTCCATCCTTCTAATCTGGACTGTGCGAGATACATTCAAGCAGAAAGAAGGATACATTTGTACTTGATAAAATATCTTCCTAACTTAAACTCTCAAGTCGAAAAGTGTTACCATGTACCACATGTCTGTGCTCTTTCAAATCAAAATTTAATTATCATACCACAGATGCTTGCACTTTTTAATCAAATAGGCCTACACTCACAAATTAAAATTGCATGACAATAGTAATGTAACTATAACAAATCTCTTCCAGACAGGCAAAACAAGGTCTATGTTCCAGTGAATAAAGTTACATGGTTTCCAGTGCATCAATAGAAGTAAAGAGTATAATTATGTGCTTATGCCTGAGGCCTCATATTGAGGCAATGGACTGTCCCCGTGGTTTTATGCACCCCGCATAATTTAGCAAAATTTGATAATTTTTTGCATAATTTCTGATTATTTTACTTTATTATTCTTTGTTAAAATTAACAGAATCGCATAATTTCACATTTTTGGGCTCAGTTTGCATAATTTCTGAATTTTTCTTGCATAAAAAGACGGGGACAGATTGGAAGAAGACAGCTGCATGATATTGGCATCAAAAGATCAACAGTGTCAGCACCATGATGAGTTTATCCCTGACATCAACGGTTTGAATGTCCACTGCCTTGGTACAAAATGCACATTCTTGACATTGTTTTACATCCCCATAGACACAATTTAGATCACTTAGAAGGCCGGCTTCTGACTCCGTCTGTCGTCAGGGCCAACCAGGGCTCAGAAGGATACAGCATCCCAGCAGAAAGACTGAGATACTTCTACAGTAGTCTCCGGCTAAATGCACGCCATACAAAAGCACGCTCTGCCCAAACGTACGCGTTTGTCTTCGGACGGGTTTTTTACTATAATATAATTTAGACGTACACACGCACGGTTACTTGCTCTAAATGCATGCTCTGACCTGCGAAACACGCCGACAGGTTAAGCTTGACAAAGGGAAATTTTCACTACAATCTGCACAGCTTGCTTAAGACAAGTCGAGAAAACTGGATATTTGGCACTTACATGACCTTATTGTGTTGCAGGTGCCGTAAAAATCTTACTACAACTAAAAAGGAAATAAATATCATAGGCTTTGGTCTGAAAAAGTGAAAAGCCCAGTGGGTAAAGCCTACCTTCACACAAAATCTTCTTTCTGATACAAGCGTCTCTCAAAATAGAAATATATTACAAAACAAGTTCAAGGAAACATAACATATAACGACTAATTCTGACTTTTGCCATGAAAGAAAAAATGGAAGTCCTTTATTGTAATTGCCCATTTGGTCGTACACAGCCATCAGCCACCTTCACTTTTCTCAGTCCACTGGCAGGTTGGACAAGTCAAGACAGGCCTGGACCTACACAAACACAGTCGCTGGATCTCGCAATACTAAGAACATACGCAAAATACTCATATGACATCTATTCATTATCAGGTTTTGTCAATAAATGTCTAGCCTTCTTCACTCTGGGGGAGAGTACTCTGAGTCAGCTTGTTCAGGTTGTGGGTGTTAGCCTGGGACAAAAAGTCCAACCACTTCTCATCCTCAGCGACGGTCAAGCTGCTGTCCCTGAAATACAAAATTTGGTACTCTGTGAGTTAGCAGAAACCTTTGAGTATGTTTTAGTTTTAGTTAGCATTTTACGGCACTTGCAACACAATAAGGTCATATAAGTGTCGAAGATTAGAGGTGTAGTAACACAAAAAAGAAAGAGGGGAGATAAAGCCGATAGACATTTGACAGGAAAAAAGAAGCAAACCACACCAGAGCACCCGCCAACCACCCAAATTTGTTACTCTGTGAGTCAGCAGAAACCTTTGAGTATTATAAAGAACAAAACAAAAATGAAACAAACAGAGAGACTCCTCAGGAGCTTAAAGGATTGCTAGAAAAAGAAATGCGCATACTTCATGGCTTGAAAGAAACAGACAAACACCTGCAAAGAAGAAATTTGAACCATCTCAAGGATTCATTTTCAAAATCATTGTCATGACAAGAGGCACATCCGGCCACATAGCTCTGTTATCTGTTCATTCTCAATATAGGAATAGACAGCTAAATGAACAAAATTGAAAAAAAAAAGGACTACTCCCATTCTATATATTAAAAGTATGCACTTCATCTCTTCTTTTCCTACTCTTCCTGCGCTAAAAAATAATGACCTACATTCATTCTACACCATACTGGTATGCTAAAACACCTCTCTAGCTTCAATAGCACAAAGTCTGCTTCGACTATCAAGGCACCTCCGGAAACAGTGGGTCACAAGAGTGTGACAAACAAACAAAAGAAGTAGAGGAAAAATGACGATAGTAAGGATGAATTAAAGAAAAAGCAGCAGTTCCCTGTTGCAGTTCAGGCACAGTTATGAGCATGACATTTATAAATCAGCCCATTTACAAGTACAATTCTACTGTGCATAAGGACTTCCCCTTGGGAATGGCCTAAAGACACTTCAGTCAGTGGTACCGCCCCTGGGGGTGGTTTCATTGTTCAATTCATCTCAGTACAAACAAACAAATCAATGAAAATATGAACGTACCTGAGAAACTTGAGAATCTGACCATTCAGCTGAGAAAGCACTTTCCCCTGTAAAAATAAAAAGACAAACATGGAGGTCCACCAAAGCAAAACAGAACATTCAAATGTCCACGAGAATCCATTTGAAAAGTTAAAATCTATACAAATGTTTGCCGAGACATTGTCATGACCAGTTCTGCGCGCTTTCTACACCAACACATTTAAAGCTTGAGTTCATCAAGACTTGAATGATCCATCCTTCACCAAAAAAAAACCCTCCTAGTCATTTTTTTTTTTTTAGTAAGAGTTTTACGGCACTTGCAACACAATAAGGTCATATAAGCGCCGAAGATTAGAGGTGTTACAAGACAGTAACAAACATAAAAAAGAAGGATGGAAGATAGAGACTATAGATTTTTTATAGGAAAGAAGGAGCAAACCACACCAAAACTCCCGCCAACCACCCACTCTCCCAGTCAAAACATCAAAGCAGTTACAACAGTTCACCAAATGGACCAATAGGTAGAAATATGAGTTTTAGTTGAGCCTGAATTTTTTTCTCCTCCTTGGGGATTTTTTCCGAGCCGATGTCCTATCAAGGAAGTGGAAGCAAGTGCCTTGCCATTGTCTGTGACCACTAGGGAGTTCATTAACACTTTTCACCTACACGGCGCCCAGAGCACGAAACACTTATCCCCACGGACTAGGATACAGGTGCGGTACATGCCATATCACACCGGCGCCGATCGGCGTCCCGTGGGGAAAAGGGACGGTTCTTACCGCCCCCCCCGGAGGGGCATAGTGTTATAGGTCCCACCTGGCTGTGATGATTTTCAGAAATTACTGCACTGTTACCATAAAGAATATCATATAAGAAAATGGGGGCATCAACAGCAGCAGGTATTCAAAAAATTATCTGAAACATTGCCTATTTCTAAATTCTTAAGTTTTCAGGAAAAGTTAAATGACAAATTGGCACAATAATGGCCATAATAGGAACTGGTAATAACAAAATTTAGCAAAATTGAAAAAAAGTAGCAAAAGCAGACCCATCCTTGACCATCCATAAAAAAAAAAACCCTGAATGGAAGAGACCCCTAAATAAGAGACCAGTAAAAATCAATAGAAATAACTCATGGTACTTCAGGAACCTTAACACAATACAAAGTTAACAACACTCACATTCTGCTTCAGTGATGCGTAGTTGATGGGAGCATAAATGCCGCAGACAAAGTCATCCACTGAGCGGCTTACATCCCGGACAAAATCCACGAGTTCATCCAACACTCTCACTCCTTCTGGACTATCCACCGTGCTGTGCTTACGAACACTTTCTTTTGACTTCTTGAGGATAGTCTTTGTGGCCTTCACCTGATAATGGTTGATAAAGCCATACCTGTTAAAGACAATTTTACTGCAAACAAAGGAAATAAATCCTGTTACAATTTATTAAAAAAATCCCCCCCCCCCAAGACATCTTTTATAATTACTTCGAAGAGCCATGGGAAAAGATTTCAATCAAACAAAGAGAGGGGGAATAAACATTACCAGCTCATATCGAGTAGCATAAAATTTTACGACAAAACATTACGATCACAATCACAATTTTAGCCACAATGTAGTCCATGACAAAAGTAACGCAACGAGAAATGGAAGGAGTATATGTAACTAATTCACCAACCATGCTCAGTTGAACATATAAAACACTGATCATAATGATATTACTGAAGTGCAAGGGTCTATAAGATGTAGAGCTAGTCATTCTGCACCCCAAAAAAACAAACCCAAACCAAAAACAAAAAAAACCCAACAATAAAAGGAAAACAAAGCACATTTTGAGGAGATTTGATTCAATCAAAAGCAATGTCAGTACACCTTGAGAAGTGAGCAATAGAACAGTTAAATGACAAACAAGAGCAGGCAAAGGACATCTATTTTCATGGTAATAATAAGTTAAAAAAGTAAAAAGTTCTTTCATTTACCAGTAGTATTTATTTATAAAGCTTTCAGCACTGAGATGACGTTTGCTTCATTTATGTAATTCTTCAGTTCCTTCATTCAAACAGTTTTGAAAATAAAATAAACGGTTCACTTGAAATTTAAATGAATTCAATTTAACTTTAACTTACAGCATTTGGAGAGTTCTAACAAGTTTTCTTCCATCCATATGATGTTTGTTTGTTTTAGTAGAGGTTATATGGCGCTCGCAACTGCATAAGGTCATATGAGCGCCAGAAGATTAGAGGTGTTACAAGAGAGTAACAAACATAAAAAAGAAGGAGGGGAGATAAGGACGATAGATGTTTGACAGGAAAGAAAAAGCAAACCACACCAGAGCACCCGCCAACCACCCACATCCATATGATGGAAATTGTTCTTGAAAAAAAAAAGTGCTCCATGTTAACAAGAATTAAAACCAGAAGGCATGAACATGGGTGCTGAGTCTGAATTTTGTTAACATTAGCAGCAAGTACAGATCTAACCATTACTTGATGTGTAAATCAAAGAAAGTGACACAAAGAGATGCCGCTGTGAATGCAATAGTCAGGACATTAAGTACGTATACTGACCAGTCCAGTACAAGCCTTCACCACCTCTTTGTCTTGCTCTGACCACACTGCATCATTAGTTATTACACCATCGTCTTCCCCCATGAAGTCTTCTGCTTGCCCGTCATTTTCAGTAGCCTGTAGATACAACGGTTGCACGCTTGGAGAAACTTCTATTGCCGAAAAAAACACATAATTTCATACAAGACGATAAAAAACTAAAAATTCACAGCACATGGTAAACCTACTATGTACCTAGCTGTCAACAACTTTTTGTGGACATGATCGGTTCAGATGGACCAACAACTCATGCAATAAAGTTGTCAAAGAAATGAATGACATTCATCATATTTGCAGGGTCCCCACCAAATCCTGGAAAATTTTTTCAAGACCCCCAAATTTTTTTCAAGACCCCAATTCGAGGGAAAAATCAGGCCGCTGCGCGTCAAGAATGATCCCCAAAAAAGCCCATCTATCAATGATAAAAAAACAAAATGTCTATAAATGAATGCAAATGTACATTTTGTAGTATAGTCTTCAAACAATAGATGACTATAATACTAAGTGACTGCCAACCCAGCTTCTCAATTTTCCAAGGGAGGGGCCTCATCCATTTTCCAGGAACACGTTACATAACAATGAAAGCGTGTGCTCCATTTATATCTAATATAATACATGTACAATGTATATGTTTGTGAATACACACACACATACACACACACACACACACACACATGTAGGTACATTATATCCAGTCAACAACATGTCAGTGTGGCACTGGGATCTTGAGAGACTTTGGTATTTCAGTCTGTTTTTACTTATTTATATTTTCCCCTCATCATATTAGCCAACATAAGAAACTATAGGCCCTATATAAAAAATGAATCCTGTTTTAAGCCTGAGAAAAGACCTAGAACTAGAATATCGACTGTCAAATAACCAGTCTGGGTGTCATGATTCATATAATAAACGTGAAGACGAAAACCATTGCTGCAACTCAAAGAAGAGTAATATTAGTAATAACTTGAATGGCTCAAGTACACCTATTCAGTGTGAGAGGTGCAAGAACTGGGGTGGGGGGGGGGGGGGGCACAAGATGCAGTGACACTGAAAATCTGCCAATCTTGAACAGAAAGCGGCACCCAGAAAGCTAAAACATAATCTAGATATAAATCATAACCACCCCATCCAATGAAACGCGAACACTTTAGTTCAATAACAAGGCATGACGGATCCGGATTCCACACAAGGCCTGCACCAACGCGCGCTTTGCAGAGAGCTCTAAAATAGTTATCAAAATGCTAAAAATTTGCTTCCAAGTTCAGTTTTTGTCCTCTAGCGTTGCCTTCACCCCCCCCCCCCCCAAATCCCCTTCCACGTGTGTATCTTATAAAGGAGTCCTATACTTCACAGCGCTCAGACCGGCGGTACTCACAGGTTCATTGACCGGTCACGAGGGCGAACCTGTCAAGACGCTTGTATAAGTTCTTTTTCGTTTTTTTTCCCACAAGCGACAGCAGAGGGCAATTTTTAATATTGATTTATTTTCAAGGCGACACAGCGTTCATAATGCACAACCTGCATGTTACAAATGTTGCGTTATCTATCAGACTATTACCGGAAAATTTCTGGGTGGTAACGAAAGCGAAAGTAGATCTTGATTCTTCCCGATCGAGCCTCGGTGTCACACATATACTTCCACCACAGCGGTTCAATTACGTTTCCTCTTCAGGATTTATCAACCATACAGTCTAGATAGCTACACATTACACAGGCCCTATCCTTTCCCGACTTACCCACCCATCACAAAATTCCCGACTTTTTCCCGACCTCCCGACCCATCTCAAAATTCCCGACTTTTTCCCGATTTCCCGACCCTGTATTTGAAGTTTCTGGTGGTAAAGGAATGCTCGAAGACCACAAGTTGCCGAGACGCCCTTGGCACTGTGTGTAATACATGATATTTCATTACAGTATGGTCACTGTGGCTGAGTGGGAAGTGAGCTCAGGCTCACAATAATTTTACCCATTACCACCTAGATTGACTAAAGTTGACCACTGCTTGAACCCTCCTGTGTGTCTATATTGATCATTGTTGCACAGTTGTTTCGAGTTCACGACCAGCCAGTCAGTACTTTCCTGTCACTGACTATAAATTATACTTCAAAGGAAACATCATTCAACTAACTTTGTCAGTATGGTTTTCTGTTCCACGAGATCTTCTGGTTTCTGCAGATACTTCCAGACTCACATTGAGAAACTAATTTAAAAGAAAGTTACAATCATTTGAATCAGACGCTTTAGATATTATTGACAGTTTCCAAAATGATGAACTATATGGCTATCATCCCGGAAGAAAAACCGACACACTTGATAAAAATTCTCCCCACTCGGGAATCGATCCTGGGTATCCTATATGGACAGCGAAGCGCCTATACGCTACACCACAGAAGGCGGTTATGTACAATATGGAAAAACAGGCAAAATATCAAATTCATCTCTTTATCAGTCAGAAGGAAGAATGATATAAACATGGTAGGTATTTACCTGTTCGATTTCCCCAAAGGCATCTTCTACCAACTCAGACGTATCTTTCAGGCTCTTCAAGGCACATTCCCGATTATCTGTGAAGCAAAACAGACAGCAAAGTGCTGTTGATGCTCAAACTGAAAGAAAACGTAGACACAGACAAGCACCATAACCATTTACCCCCTGGAGCACATTTGCGGGGCGTCTATCGACTCGCTACAGGAGTGATGTCGCGCAGCTTTTAACTGAGCTCTGTGCCACCACTTTCCGAAGAGGAAATTTACTCATTAATCCGATCCGCACGCTTTGCATAGCAGTCTGTGAAAATGATTTTTTGAGAAATAGTGAAAGTTTCAAAGAGATCTTCGGACTAAAAGTATTCTAAAATGTGAAAAATACAACTGCGGGGGTACAAAATGACCACAGGGCGTAGGGGTAGGGTTAAATTGCCGAACACATGCCAGACACGTTCATGGTATGCATTTCTATCAGGTCTAGGTAGCATGTCAGAGTCAGATTAGCGATGACTGAAAATGAGGCTACAAAATGAAAGAAGAGTCATTCTCCTTTCTTATGAGTATCTGAATGGTTGATATCCCCCCACAAATAGCGCATGTGTAAACTTTTACAGTAAATATGACGACATGGAGGGTGCAATGGAGTTTAAACTTAACAAATCAAAGGAAACATTGAAAATACAGATATTTAAAAAAGTTAATGACTAGGTTTTTCATTTTACTTGTTCACTTAAAGTAAGAACTGTTTTGTTACTGGCACTTATTTCACTTAGCAAAGCTTTTTTCCGTATCAAAGACACCAAAATGCCTCTTATTTGAAACCAAACTACATTGATTTAGAAAGTCGAAAACAGTGCACATTGCTGGCTCAGTGCCTGTAATTATCTACACCAAAACCTCATTTTCGCTTTAACGAACACTCCGATTCAACTAAATTGATGGCCAGGTCTGACCACTTAGTTGAATCCGAGTTCCAATGTACCTTTCAACAGTATAAAACCTGCTGCCTCCCACACACCACCAGTCCACTGCAGTCTTCCGCTGTGTCTGTGTAGACAAATGAAGTAGCATTTCATTTTCATTCTTTTTTTTTCAAACAAAATAAAGGGTTTTTTAGAGCACCAACAGGCCCAGCTTTGACAAAAAATATGCCCCCCCCCAAAAAAAAAAATTTAAAAAAATTGTTCGGGAATTGTGAAAGGTAACTTTTCGTAGAAAATGATTCACATAACTTTTAACAAAACTCTGCTTGAACCATCAATCAACAGATGAGATGCATTTCAGGTTTTCATAAACAGTCGAGACATTATCATTCTTGTTCTAAAACTGTGAACCTCTAATACCTATGCAATGTAACTTATTCACAATAGTCTTGAAGTGTCTTCAGAAAAATCTTTGGAACAGCAGCATAACTTATTTTTTCTGTTCATATCCCTGTCGTACACATTCGTATCATTCATATGCCTGTCGTACACATTCGTATCATTCATATGCCTGTCGTACACATTCGTATCATTCATATGCCTGTCGTACACATTTGTATCATTCATATGCCTGTCGTACACACCAACCTTCCCCCATTCTAAAAAAACCCAGAACAAATTACAATTGTAAAAATACAATTTCTTTCTCAGAACAGGACTTTACCGATTCACTGCAGTGAGCTTTATAAACTAAAAAGAGTAGAGCAAGAAGGTAGGAGGGTAATGTGTGATGAAACCATATTGTAGCTTACAGTGGGGGCTGTCGTGGCCTAGAGGTTAAGGTGTTTGCTTCTCATTTTAAGGTCCTGGGCTCGAATCCTGGTAGCGACCGAAAAAGTTTCTTCTCTAAAATTGTCTTCTTTCACCCTCTTTCCTTCTCTCTTGCAATATTCTGTCGTCTGCTTTTGTCTCCACTTTCTTCCCACACCCCCTTTGCCCTCTCCTCTGGCCTACTGACTCTTTCTGCAGCCTTACTACTGCTACTCCTTGGCTCCTTCTTACTACTGTCTTTCAGCCACACCCCTGATCTTCTGGTACGAAAAATTTACACCTAGCCTTCTCGGACAAGGACGAAAAATCTTGGAGGTCTTGTGTGCAAGTTGCGCACGTTAAAGATCCCTTGATGGTCCAAAATCGATAAGAGTAGGCTTAGGTCGCCACCCTGGCAAAATTCAAAATTTATTACAAATTGAAAATGTTTGGTGTGTCCTGCGTGCTCATATGACCTTGTGCAGTTGCGAGCGCCATAAAACACTTACAAAAAAAAAAAAGAAGCTTACAGTGACATGTATGATATAGGAAAAATGAGAGAAATCGGGTGCAAGCTTGTGTTAGCAATGCCACACTGTCGGTACATAACAGAGGCAAAACTGGTTTTAAAAAAAAAACTGACAAATCACAGCATATGCTTTTAAAAAGAAAATTGCTCTCTATTGTGCAACAGCAATCATTAGGTCTTGCAAAGTAAAACCATTTCATAACGAAAAAGTGTCAAGGAGGACTCATTCTTCATATTCTGTATACATCCAAGAGAGGAGTGGCGACGAAGACCCCCCCCCCTCCCCCCCAGCGACATGAGCAAACTGAGATAAAAGGAAAGTAATACCGTACTTGTCATCTGGCTGCAGACAGCTCGATAAAGCAGACACAAAGCCTGCCAAACTGTCCAGGACCTGCAAGACAGCAGCTTGAAGATGTCGACGCAGACTGGCTCCTGAGAAGAGAAAACATTACCCATAACTTGTATAATGTAAGACTGGGATTCATCATCATTAATCCAACCTGTCTGTGCAAAAAACGACTACCCCTCTGTTCCCCCTACCTGATGGTACTCCTGTTGTTACACTACTTTCTCCCAATCAATCCCTCATGCAATGTTTCAACCTTTTTTGAATTCTTCTTCATCCTCACCTTTCGCGTACCCTACTTTCTAAAATAAAGAAACAGCGCCCAAGAAGCAAATAAGGCAGATGCAATATTTTTCACCACGTGAAAGAAAAAATGTTCGAGCAAAAACATAGAAATATAAATGACATCTCGAAAAACAACTAGAATACATTAATAATTTCAGAGATTACCTTGAGCCACTGGCAAAGAGTAGTACGCGGACACCAAAGTCAGCATTCCTTTCTCGAGTTCTTGAGCCATCTGTTGTGTATTCTTTGGATCAGAAAACAATAAGAACAACAAAACAAATAAATAAATATGATAAATATAACACATTTGAAAAGGAATATAAAGGCACAATTCAATCTTTTTACAACTCATTACATCTAGATGACATCTCACAGTACAAGTATTCAATTCCAAAACTTTAATTTCAAGATCTATGCATGACAGTTTTTGTTGTTGTTTTAGTAAGAGTTCTACGGCACTTGCAACACAATAAGGTCATATAAGTGCTGAAGGTTAGAGGTGTTACAAGAGAGTAACAAACACAAAAAAGAAAGAGGGGAGATAAAGACTATAGACGTTCAATAGGAAAGAAGAAGCAAACCATACCAGAGCACTCGCCAACCACCCACATTCCAAGACTTTAATTTTGAGATCTAAATCTAATCATGACAGTTTGAAAGGAGAGGAACAAAGACAGCTGACACGTATGGACCAGGTTCAAACGTCTGTCTTTCATTACACCAGATACGCTAGCAGAATCAATGCAACTTCGGATTATGGACAACACCCCCCCCC